>NC_135501.1:123776791-124054074 GCF_052857255.1 Amblyomma americanum | reverse complement strand
TTGTGCCTTGCATAAAGATGGTCTAAGCCAAGCCCGCGCTGGCAGGCCGGCGAAGATGATAACGTTGCATGGCTTCCATGGAAGAACTCCGAATAAAACTTGGAAAAACCACGGAGAATAGATGAATAGAAAACCCGGCTCAGTAAATATTCCACAAAGCACAGCAGCTTCTTTAAAAGAAACATATTGCAGGAGCACTTCTCACTAACTGAGAGCATAAGCTGGCAATATGACTACCGCAGATCAATTCTGAACACACACTTATCGTGAAAACTCTAGAGCAGTGGTTCATAGACGTATAAACCGTTTTAAGAATCATCTGTTGAAGTCGTCTAATATTTCTGTTTAATAGCTTTGAAGCGCTTGTAGGTAGTAGGGTGTGTTCTTATTTCACGCAGTACAAAGCAGCTGAATGTTTCTCTTCGAGTTGTCACAATTCGCCACGTGAGCGCACAGCGCCGCTCTCTTTTGGCAGCAACGCGTTCGCTCGTACTTGAACATCTGGAAACACAGTATGCCCGCCATCTTCAAATTTTCACGGAAGGTTCTGTGGACAAGGTCAAACAAGCTAGCGCAGCGGCTTTTTACATTGCTTCTTCGGACGGTAAGTGGTCTGTACACACTACTGCTGTCGTATCCTCCACAACTGTTGAAAGTGTTGCTACTGAGTCGGCTCTACGGAAGTTAGGGTCTTGTCCGGCTCAATCTGTTGTCATCCTAACTTATTCAAGATCCGCCCTTCATAGGCTAGACCGCGGATTCCCTACTGATGCCTTGTCTATATGCTCTCTACGCTTAGTGCAGAATCTGCACAGCAGAGGCTTTACTCCATATCTGCAATGGGTGCCCTCTCATATAGGAGTCAGCGGCAATGAGGTGGCATAGAGCCTAGCCCATGAAGCTTTGTCAAGGAATCCATCAAAAAGAGTACCTCAAGATAGAAACAGTCTCTACAGGAAAACGGTTCTCGATCATTAGTCTGCCCTTAGGAGTGCGCCCCGTAAGCCATGTGTGACCAAGTGACCGAGAAGATCTAAGGCGACTCTACTGCATAGAATTCGCACGGCCTCTGCTCGCACTCCGGCATGGATGAATAAGACCGGCATGCCATGGTCTCCGCTATTTCTTTTATGTGGTGTGTGCGGTGATAGCGATCTTTATAATGTAATTATAATGTATACTGCCCAAATTACAACACAGAAAGTTATGCGATGTTAGCTTCCTTCAGGAAGACAGGAACCCTTCAGAGTACAGTTTATGACAATGTCTACCCGAGTGGAAACCAGACATGCAGAAGGGACGCTGCACGTCTTCTTTTACCATTACTGCAGGACGCTGATCTTGTTTCTATATGGTGGCAGCAGGAACCGACTATGGTCTACTGTGATTGAATGTATGCGTAGATGGTGTCTTCTGGACAGGACTACATTATACTGTGAGTGATTGTGTGTAGTTGAGTTGAGTTGAGTGGTTGTAAACTACCGGTGGGATTAGCCTTGCAGTTGCTGCCGGCAATTTCTCCACCGTAGCGACACTTAAATAAAAATCACAGAAACACTGTCCGCAAAAACCGAAATAGACACTCCTGAGGTCACCAATGAAAGTGTGTATGAATTGTGACACTGCAATGGTCTTTGTTCTACTGTGACTGAATATGTGCATAGGAGGTGACTGCTGGAGTGGACTGTGATGACGACTGTGTGGAGTGATTGTGTGCCGCAGAAAGAGCAGGGCTAATCCCACCTGTAGCTTTCAAGATCTCAACTCAACTGTTTTTCTTTGAGCATTCAGGCATGTAGCAATACACATGAGTGAGTTTCTTCCGTCGCTTCGCAAAGTGGCAAAGATGACAGGTGCTCGAAACCAGGGCAAGGAGTGCCATCGCTAGTGTAACCGAGAAAGGCAAAGCGACAATGCGACGCGGAGTTCCGCTTGCGCAAAGTGCAGCGGAGGAGCCAACCTTTACAACTTGTGCTTGAAGAATAGAAAACGTTGACACTGTCTGGAGTGTGGGCTTGCGAATCCTGAGTATTTGAACACACGCGCGAGCCACGATGATGGTACTCCGTCGTTTGAGCTTATGGAAGAAATTTTAGCGGCAGTCTGTTCGGCTTGTTGGTTCAGTGAGCGACAGATCCTTGAGAGATGTGGAGAACTTTAGTGTTACAGCTGTGGGTTTGAACACCTCTTTATAGTGCGAAAGCGCTACTTAACGATGTTTACTTTACGAAGCGTTACTTTATGGTGTGAAGCTTGACCTTGAAGATAACCTTTGCGAGCTTACCATAGTAGCAGCAGGGCATACAGAAGTAAAATAAATATTGTCGAGACTGGGTTTCGAACCCTCTGCGGCACACAGAGATGAGTTGAGTAGGCCACTGCACGGGGGCACAATGCAGGAGAGATAACGCTGAGTCCAAAACGGATGCTAGACGTGCCAACGACCCAGCAAGAAAACCTGATTAACCCTTTCGCAGCTGACAGCGCCTTGTGTTAAACCGCAACACTCTCTCGCGCTGTGTATTGTATATCGTCGTCTTCAACAACTTCCGTCGGTGGAGCAAAGAGGACAGATAAGCTTAAACGCAATCAGGGCTCACGCTGAGTCTAATCCGGTTGCTAGACGTGCCGACTGTCCAGCAAACAAACGAGATTAAATCCATGCTTTCGCATGCCTGCTCGGTTTACGAACTTTAAAAACTTCCTACCGTTTTTGCTAACCTCCCAGTGAGACAAGGTTAAGCGAGCAGTAGGCGTTGAAATTTTCACCATTTTTTAGCGAAAGCTACACTATGGGGGCATTTCGAGCATTCAGCGTTTCGTCGCCGTGGCTACCGTGGCGGCGCCGCCACACTTCTTGGTAACCTGGTTGGTCATGTGGTGCATGGTTGGCCACGTGGTGCGGAGCAGCTGCCGGCTGCGCGGCGCGCTGGCAAAACCGAGTGAGGGGGAGTGGGCACAGGGAGACAGTGAATCCGCTTCCAGGAACGGAGATGAAGAACGCCGAGCGAAACAGAGCGGCTAAGGAGGGACTTTGCAATTCGACTGGGTGAGTTCCACTCGGCCAGTAGTAGCTATTGCGCCAGTCCAGCTTAAAGCAGAACTAAAACACTGCATAATTTTTTTATTTTCTTTAGGCACAATGTTATGCCTTGTCTACTGCTGTGCCTGGAAATGCAGATATAGATTCTGAGATAAAGGTTTGCGGCGTAGAAGCATTAGACACAAAAATGCAGTGGCTTAGCTCGGCTATGCCAGGATATATAACGTAACAAATGTGAAACTCCCTGGTTGGCCTTGTTCACATATTCCACAACGTATGAAGCACAGACATGAATTTACAGTAATACCTGTATGTTCATGTTTGATTTCAGCACCGAGGCTATCCAAGCATTGAAGGGTTCGCGTCACTCTTATGCCTATTCTCTAGGCTAAGACATTTTGGTCTTCGGTTTCTTGAGCCGGTCGCTGAAGCCTCTCGGTTGCATTCCATCGTTCATCACGGGCCGTCTTCACTGAAGCAGAACTTAGGTCTCTTCTCCAGCTGCGGTTGCTGCTGCTAGCGGTCGAGACACCGGACATTAGACGTGCCTGTGCCGCGGCGGCATATTCACAGCGGCGTTTGACCAGTCGTTCAGCGCGCTGTTCGACTGTTTCCTGGCCGATTCATTTCCTCTTCATCTCATTCAGCTGTCGATTTCAGGCCTCCTCCAGCTTATCAAAATTTTCGCCGTCCATACTGTCGCATCAACTGTGGTTACGGCGCACGCCAGCTTTTTCAATCCTGTGACATCTTGTCGCGCATGCGACGCAGCTGTCGAAGCCAGCGGAGTCGAGCGCAACGACGACGAACGCAGTGTCACGCCCTACCAAATGGCGGCGGCGGCGCTCGGCGCGGTCTGACGTCACGTCTCTCAATGGAGTACCAGCACGCGAAATCGCAAGTTTGTGGGCAACAAAGCTTTCGCTTTAAAAACATTTACCGCTTAAAAACTGCACAGTTGTGTCTCTTCAGTCAGCAGCACGCGGAGCTATGGTATTGTGCAGAGCATCAATGCGCTACTGACCTTACGTCGTGATGCAATAGCTTGTTCTCTGCAATAGCGCTGATCAATGATCAGAACATCACATCATAAACCTATTCATTCCATGTATTCTCAGGTTTTTCAGAAGAATTCTCCTAAGTAGAATTGATTTTCAAAGTGAAGTCAATACTCTTTGCTGAGTAACTGCCCAATAAAGAAATCTACTCCATCTTTGAAGATTCTCGTAAAAAGAAAATTGACTATCACTGTTCCCACATTGAGTGATTAGTCATTACGCTCTGGCCTTACCTCATGCTAGCCGTACTTTTTAGCTGAGCTGGTAGACTGACTGCGCCGGTGATCCGGTGGCTCAGCGTTCGAAGCCCTGAGGAGAAAGAATTTTTCATTAGATACGATGTTTCTAAACAACAATTCTTTCTCGTCTTGCCTTCGAACGCTGAGCCACCTGCTCACTGGCGCAGTCACTCTACCAGCTCAGCTAACCGGTATGGCTAGCATGAGGCAGGGCAGCTCCACTACAGCACCTCTCTTCCTTTCTTCTTTCACTCCCTCCTTTATCCCTTTCCTTATAGCGCGATTCAGGTTTCCAACGATACATGAAACATACCGCATCATTTACTTTCTCCCGAAACCAATTATTAATTATTATTACGAAGTTTCTGTGCCAGCTTTTCTTTGTAGCCCTCTAGCTGCGCGTGGGTCGATGCCACTGAGCAATTACTCTCTTAGACTTAATACATTTTCACTGGTTGGGCTTTGGAAAGAAGACTAGCATTGACTGGGAAGTACACAGGAGAAGAATTTTCTGGTAAGGTTAAATACCTGTAAGCATGTAGAAATCTTTGCATCAATATATGCAGAAAATTTGCTTTTGTAAATTATGCAACATTGAGAGAAAACAGGGTTTTCATCGTAACTACCATTTAAAAAACAGAGAGACTGAACTGACTTGCGCAGCTTATCTGTCGTAGTGGCCCCTCCTACCCGCGGTACGCCTCCATTCTCTTCAAGCTCAGCAAATATGGCTGTATACAGAAGATAACTTGAGCCCCTAATGAGTGTACCGAACGCCAGCAATGACATCAACTACCCGCTTCGCATTGAACAAATATTAACGGATCCACCGCGGCAGGTTCACTCTCGGCAGAATTTGTTTTTGGGATAATATGAGGGAGCCCGATGAGAAGGTTTCGAAGGCTTTCAGTCCTCCAAATGTGGAGTAGCAGCGCCATGTCCAAACGGTAGCAGCTACCAATGTAGAAAGCGCATTGAAATGTAGTGAAATGCGCCGCTCACAATTATGTATGTATATACGTGCCTGCACACACAGATCCATGTTAAAAGCGCAGAGCTGGTAGAGTGACTGCGCCAGTGAGCAGGTGGCTCAGCGTTCGAAGGCAAGACGAGAAAGAATTGTTGTTTAGAAACATCGTATCTAATGAAAAATTCTTTCTCCTCAGGGCTTCGAACGCTGAGCCACCGGATCACCGGCGCAGTCAGTCTACCAGCTCAGCTAAAAAGTACGGCTAGCATGAGGTAAGGCCAGAGCGTAATGACTAATCACTCAATGTGGGAACAGTGATAGTCAATTTTCTTTTTACGAGAATCTTCAAAGATGGAGTAGATTTCTTTATTGGGCAGTTACTCAGCAAAGAGTATTGACTTCACTTTGAAAATCAATTCTACTTAGGAGAATTCTTCTGAAAAACCTGAGAATACATGGAATGAATAGGTTTATGATGTGATGTTCTGATCATTGATCAGCGCTATTGCAGAGAACAAGCTATTGCATCACGACGTAAGGTCAGTAGCGCATTGATGCTCTGCACAATACCATAGCTCCGCGTGCTGCTGACTGAAGAGACACAACTGTGCAGTTTTTAAGCGGTAAATGTTTTTAAAGCGAAAGCTTTGTTGCCCACAAACTTGCGATTTCGCGTGCTGGTACTCCATTGAGAGACGTGACGTCAGACCGCGCCGAGCGCCGCCGCCGCCATTTGGTAGGGCGTGACACTGCGTTCGTCGTCGTTGCGCTCGACTCCGCTGGCTTCGACAGCTGCGTCGCATGCGCGACAAGATGTCACAGGATTGAAAAAACTGGCGTGCGCCGTAACCACAGTTGATGCGACAGTATGGACGGCGAAAATTTTGATAAGCTGGAGGAGGCCTGAAATCGACAGCTGAATGAGATGAAGAGGAAATGAATCGGCCAGGAAACAGTCGAACAGCGCGCTGAACGACTGGTCAAACGCCGCTGTGAATATGCCGCCGCGGCACAGGCACGTCTAATGTCCGGTGTCTCGACCGCTAGCAGCAGCAACCGCAGCTGGAGAAGAGACCTAAGTTCTGCTTCAGTGAAGACGGCCCGTGATGAACGATGGAATGCAACCGAGAGGCTTCAGCGACCGGCTCAAGAAACCGAAGACCAAAATGTCTTAGCCTAGAGAATAGGCATAAGAGTGACGCGAACCCTTCAATGCTTGGATAGCCTCGGTGCTGAAATCAAACATGAACATACAGGTATTACTGTAAATTCATGTCTGTGCTTCATACGTTGTGGAATATGTGAACAAGGCCAACCAGGGAGTTTCACATTTGTTACGTTATATATCCTGGCATAGCCGAGCTAAGCCACTGCATTTTTGTGTCTAATGCTTCTACGCCGCAAACCTTTATCTCAGAATCTATATCTGCATTTCCAGGCACAGCAGTAGACAAGGCATAACATTGTGCCTAAAGAAAATAAAAAAATTATGCAGTGTTTTAGTTCTGCTTTAAGCTGGACTGGCGCAATAGCTACTACTGGCCGAGTGGAACTCACCCAGTCGAATTGCAAAGTCCCTCCTTAGCCGCTCTGTTTCGCTCGGCGTTCTTCATCTCCGTTCCTGGAAGCGGATTCACTGTCTCCCTGTGCCCACTCCCCCTCACTCGGTTTTGCCAGCGCGCCGCGCAGCCGGCAGCTGCTCCGCACCACGTGGCCAACCATGCACCACATGACCAACCAGGTTACCAAGAAGTGTGGCGGCGCCGCCACGGTAGCCACGGCGACGAAACGCTGAATGCTCGAAATGCCCCCATAGTGTAGCTTTCGCTAAAAAATGGTGAAAATTTCAACGCCTACTGCTCGCTTAACCTTGTCTCACTGGGAGGTTAGCAAAAACGGTAGGAAGTTTTTAAAGTTCGTAAACCGAGCAGGCATGCGAAAGCATGGATTTAATCTCGTTTGTTTGCTGGACAGTCGGCACGTCTAGCAACCGGATTAGACTCAGCGTGAGCCCTGATTGCGTTTAAGCTTATCTGTCCTCTTTGCTCCACCGACGGAAGTTGTTGAAGACGACGATATACAATACACAGCGCGAGAGAGTGTTGCGGTTTAACACAAGGCGCTGTCAGCTGCGAAAGGGTTAATCAGGTTTTCTTGCTGGGTC
Source organism: Amblyomma americanum (assembly GCF_052857255.1). Classification (NCBI taxonomy): domain Eukaryota; kingdom Metazoa; phylum Arthropoda; class Arachnida; order Ixodida; family Ixodidae; genus Amblyomma; species Amblyomma americanum. Next base: position 124,046,600 of record NC_135501.1, on the reverse strand, counting down.
GTTGGCACGTCTAGCATCCGTTTTGGACTCAGCGTTATCTCTCCTGCATTGTGCCCCCGTGCAGTGGCCTACTCAACTCATCTCTGTGTGCCGCAGAGGGTTCGAAACCCAGTCTCGACAATATTTATTTTACTTCTGTATGCCCTGCTGCTACTATGGTAAGCTCGCAAAGGTTATCTTCAAGGTCAAGCTTCACACCATAAAGTAACGCTTCGTAAAGTAAACATCGTTAAGTAGCGCTTTCGCACTATAAAGAGGTGTTCAAACCCACAGCTGTAACACTAAAGTTCTCCACATCTCTCAAGGATCTGTCGCTCACTGAACCAACAAGCCGAACAGACTGCCGCTAAAATTTCTTCCATAAGCTCAAACGACGGAGTACCATCATCGTGGCTCGCGCGTGTGTTCAAATACTCAGGATTCGCAAGCCCACACTCCAGACAGTGTCAACGTTTTCTATTCTTCAAGCACAAGTTGTAAAGGTTGGCTCCTCCGCTGCACTTTGCGCAAGCGGAACTCCGCGTCGCATTGTCGCTTTGCCTTTCTCGGTTACACTAGCGATGGCACTCCTTGCCCTGGTTTCGAGCACCTGTCATCTTTGCCACTTTGCGAAGCGACGGAAGAAACTCACTCATGTGTATTGCTACATGCCTGAATGCTCAAAGAAAAACAGTTGAGTTGAGATCTTGAAAGCTACAGGTGGGATTAGCCCTGCTCTTTCTGCGGCACACAATCACTCCACACAGTCGTCATCACAGTCCACTCCAGCAGTCACCTCCTATGCACATATTCAGTCACAGTAGAACAAAGACCATTGCAGTGTCACAATTCATACACACTTTCATTGGTGACCTCAGGAGTGTCTATTTCGGTTTTTGCGGACAGTGTTTCTGTGATTTTTATTTAAGTGTCGCTACGGTGGAGAAATTGCCGGCAGCAACTGCAAGGCTAATCCCACCGGTAGTTTACAACCACTCAACTCAACTCAACTACACACAATCACTCACAGTATAATGTAGTCCTGTCCAGAAGACACCATCTACGCATACATTCAATCACAGTAGACCATAGTCGGTTCCTGCTGCCACCATATAGAAACAAGATCAGCGTCCTGCAGTAATGGTAAAAGAAGACGTGCAGCGTCCCTTCTGCATGTCTGGTTTCCACTCGGGTAGACATTGTCATAAACTGTACTCTGAAGGGTTCCTGTCTTCCTGAAGGAAGCTAACATCGCATAACTTTCTGTGTTGTAATTTGGGCAGTATACATTATAATTACATTATAAAGATCGCTATCACCGCACACACCACATAAAAGAAATAGCGGAGACCATGGCATGCCGGTCTTATTCATCCATGCCGGAGTGCGAGCAGAGGCCGTGCGAATTCTATGCAGTAGAGTCGCCTTAGATCTTCTCGGTCACTTGGTCACACATGGCTTACGGGGCGCACTCCTAAGGGCAGACTAATGATCGAGAACCGTTTTCCTGTAGAGACTGTTTCTATCTTGAGGTACTCTTTTTGATGGATTCCTTGACAAAGCTTCATGGGCTAGGCTCTATGCCACCTCATTGCCGCTGACTCCTATATGAGAGGGCACCCATTGCAGATATGGAGTAAAGCCTCTGCTGTGCAGATTCTGCACTAAGCGTAGAGAGCATATAGACAAGGCATCAGTAGGGAATCCGCGGTCTAGCCTATGAAGGGCGGATCTTGAATAAGTTAGGATGACAACAGATTGAGCCGGACAAGACCCTAACTTCCGTAGAGCCGACTCAGTAGCAACACTTTCAACAGTTGTGGAGGATACGACAGCAGTAGTGTGTACAGACCACTTACCGTCCGAAGAAGCAATGTAAAAAGCCGCTGCGCTAGCTTGTTTGACCTTGTCCACAGAACCTTCCGTGAAAATTTGAAGATGGCGGGCATACTGTGTTTCCAGATGTTCAAGTACGAGCGAACGCGTTGCTGCCAAAAGAGAGCGGCGCTGTGCGCTCACGTGGCGAATTGTGACAACTCGAAGAGAAACATTCAGCTGCTTTGTACTGCGTGAAATAAGAACACACCCTACTACCTACAAGCGCTTCAAAGCTATTAAACAGAAATATTAGACGACTTCAACAGATGATTCTTAAAACGGTTTATACGTCTATGAACCACTGCTCTAGAGTTTTCACGATAAGTGTGTGTTCAGAATTGATCTGCGGTAGTCATATTGCCAGCTTATGCTCTCAGTTAGTGAGAAGTGCTCCTGCAATATGTTTCTTTTAAAGAAGCTGCTGTGCTTTGTGGAATATTTACTGAGCCGGGTTTTCTATTCATCTATTCTCCGTGGTTTTTCCAAGTTTTATTCGGAGTTCTTCCATGGAAGCCATGCAACGTTATCATCTTCGCCGGCCTGCCAGCGCGGGCTTGGCTTAGACCATCTTTATGCAAGGCACAATATTACTCGCTTTGTTTTTTGGCGACACTTACCATCATAGGTTTCGAGTAATTCTGCTGACAAATTGAGTTAATTCTTTGCCCATGCCGACTGTGCCCGCAAAATTTTACAATTTATTTACGAAAACAGCGCCCATTGAAAACTTACTTTAGGAAAAACGCCATTTTTGTGTCATCTGTGAACTGCCGACAGTGTAGTGTTACTGAAATATTAGAACGTTGCTTCTTCCAATTTAAGGACGCAATTATCTATTGGGAAGTCTTTGAACGGCATTTGTAAGAATTATTTCGTGTGACTTCTCAGAGCAGTAGATACCTCACTGCAACGCAATATGTGCCTGAACCTCTTGGTATGAGGTTGTTTTTTCTGATATGAATACACAGCTTATGGAATTCTGAAACCATGAACCGGCATCGTTAATCAGCTGTTTCCACAAATGTAAATGTTATTTCTGCGAAGTTATTGTTCCCTTGAGAAAGTGTACGAACAGAAATACTTCAAAATGTAGTGGCACTTCCTGTTTGTAATGTGCTCAGCCTTGTGTCCTGTCTAGTGCTATGTTTTGTCTTTCAGAGACGTCTTCAGAGGTAAGATATGACTTTGGGCTAGTCCGTTCCTAGCGAATGCCAAAAAACAGTTCGAAGAGGAAGTGACAAAAAGAGGCACGTGAAAAGAAGTGTTCTTTGAAAATTGATTTGAAGGGAAGGAAAGACGCAGTAAGTTTCACTTCCGCGGCGATATTAATATTAATTATTAGGTTAGGTGAAAGAAAGAGTATAATTGCGTGTTCATGCGCGTGTTTTGTGCTTGATGGCTATTCTGTCTTTTTCAGTTGCTTGCATCATCAAGTGTAGGTGTTTTCTGGCACGCATGCTAACCGCAACAAGGGTTGTCGAGAGCACCAGTAAATTTCGTTTATTTGCAACATTCCTTTGCAAGGAGGGTGCGCTGCCACAACAAATTTTATGGCCGCCATTCTGGCTATGACATGACGTCACACCGAGATACTCCATATTGTAATTGAGAAACCGAAACTATGTCGCCATTTCGTCTCCTAACGTCATAATCACGTGCTTCCACTTATTACAGCCACAATGTGCCGTGACGTCATCATTGGCAGCCAAAATGCGCCGGAATCTCTCATTTGAGACTCCAAAAGTATGCCGCGATTTTTGAATAAAAGCCAGATAAACATATGGCTTCACCTCTGACCGCGACACTGGGATTTGACCTCATTATTGGCACCCAAATTTCGTCGCTATTTAAGATTAGGGTGTCCTAGTCACGTGGGGCCTAAGTCGGCCGCCTTCCTAGGATGAATTAATGACGTCATGTAATAATTATTGTTATTGGACGGCATCGTGTATTTATGAGTGTCGTCACCAATCAGTCACCAATTGGATATGTCAGTGACGCCACCAATCAATAACCAATAGGGTCTCTTATTGATTTGCCATGGCGACGGCGATTTCGATTCCTCTGACTTACTCCTCAACTGCTCGTGGCTGGAGTCTCAAAGGGCTCCGTCCAACGGGCGCGAGTAGCGGCCCCGTCCAGCGCAGCCCCGGACTAAGGGCCCCACCTATGTAAATTGCCCCTTTTAGAGGGAATGTTTCCCGGCCGCAGACTAGCGATATTCGTTTGGCGGTACTCCGAGGAGGCGCATGAAGTCACTACGCGTGCCTCGCCGCCATTTCTTTCTCTTTCTCGCTCCCTAGTCACTACTAGTAGCACCGCGCCAGAGGTGTTCCGCCGCTGGGCAGCGCCGCGCCTTTCCTCAAAATGCAGATTGTAATAATAACAGTAATTGGTTTTTGGGGAAAGGAAGTGGCGCAGTGCCTCTCTCGTATATCCTTTTCACCTGAACCGTGCCGTAAGGGAAGGGATAAAGAAGGGATTAAAAGAAGAAAGGCAGAGGTGCGTTTGTTGAGGGCTCCGGAACAATTTCGATCATCCAGGGATCTTTAACGTGCACTGACATCGCAGAGCACACGGGCGCCTTTCAATTTTCAGTTTTAAAGCGAAAGCTTCACTGACCGCAATCTTGCGATTTCGCTGTGGCGGTGCACCAAGGAGGCACATGGCGTCACAATGCGCGCCTCGACTCGGATATTTCTCTCTCGCTCGCTCCCTAGTGACTACTGTGCATGCGCCACTAGTAGCACCGAGCTACGGGTGTTCCGGCAGCGTGGCGCCCTTCCTAAAAATCCAACTTTGAATTTTCTCTTTGAGATTCTTCGGTGGGAGTTCGAAGCGAGCGGACGTGTTTTTTAGCTCTCTGCTCCTTCGGACGCTGGGCCTAAGGCTTCGCGGCGTTGCGTGGTCTCCCCATGGAGGCCACAGACACCGTGAACGAGCGAAGGCCTGTGTTCGGCGGTGACAATCAGCAACGCAGGGCAGGCCGCTCACGCTCACGATCACGGAGACGAACGCCATCCAGAGGAAGGTCGTCCAGCACCATTCGGCGAATGCAGGCTGAGATGGCTGATCTGCACGACACGGTGAGGTGCCTGACGGCGGCGCTTATCACCACCTCGGAGAACCTTGAGTCCGTCATCGGGACCTTGGACGTGTCGCTGGCGGACCCACGCGTTCTAGCCTTGAGGGACGCCATGGCGCTCGCTCACCAGACGCAGAACTCCATGGCGGCTCCCTCCCCGCCATTTCTGGCCACCCCTGCGCTTCCTGCCGCCATTGCTACTCCTGGGGAACCGGCTGTGATGCCGTCTCCCCCTGACGCTGCTGCTGCGGGCTCACCGCGGACACCTGCAGCCGATGAGAGCATGTGCACCCCAATGGACGAGTCTGCTCTCCGGAAACGGCGACGCTCAACGGGGTCCGAGGAGGAGAGGGACTCGGAAACCAAAAGGGACATCGCGGTGGCCAAGCGGGAAGCTCGAAGGCCCCCCACCGTCACTGTTCCCTCTCCCTCCACACACGAAGGAGCAGGGCCTTCCCAGCACGAGCCCCATGGAGCCCACCTCCAGCCTGCTGCTGATGCTGCTGCTGTTGCTGGTGGGGCGACGGAGTTCGGAAGAAAACCGGGTGCGACCTCACCAGATCCCGCCGCACGAGACCAGGCTGCGGCTGGGGCTTCGTCTGCTGGCAGCGAGCGCGTTCAACTCCGCGGCGCGCCGCAGCAATCGCCGCAGGCAGCGGCGACGCTGATGCTGGGGCCAGCCTGGTCCCGTGGCGCATTATCACTACCAAGCCGCAGCGGCGTCGGAGAGCTGCCCTGGAGCGAGCCGCGGCTGCCGTGGAGGTCCCGTCCAGCCTGGTGGGGACGGTGCTGTTTCGGCCGGCGAAACAGGGTGCCGCCTTCACAAGGGACAGGGCCTGGAGTTGGCTGAGGAGATCGGATCCCGCCCGGCGTCCTCGCCGTCCGGGTAAACATGCGGCGGAATGTGGTGGCAGTGGACGCGGGAAGCAGCGATGCTCTCCAGGCCCTGCTAGCCACGGCCGTCATCCGCGGCGTGGCGGTCTGCGCCAAGGAGCCTCCTCCTCGGAATCAAAGCTCCGGCCTGGTCTTCGGTGTGGACGGGCGCAGGACGGCGGAGGAGCTGCTAGCGGCGGCGGAGTCAACGGTACCGATGGTGTCGGCGTCTCTGTCGGGCAGCACACTCTCTCTTCGTTTTGCGGCGCCGACACCCCCGGTGTTCATCACCATATTCAAGCGCAGGCTCGCGGTCCGCCCCTGCCGTCCCCGGCCGCTCCAGTGTGCCAAGTGCGCCAGCCTGGGGCATGCCACTGAGGTGTGTCGTGCTCCTGCCCGATGCACGCGCTGCGGCGGGCCACACGAGCCTGGTACCTGCGCGAGCAAGCCCCGCTGCATTAACTGCGGGGGGGCGGCACGCAGCCATTGTCCCAGCGTGCCCGCACTGGCAGCGAGAGCGTCACGTGGCCACTTTAATGGCCACATCCATGGCCCCGATGTCCAGGCGGGTTGTCCGAGCCGTCGTCCAGGCTGAGACAGCGGCCCCAGACCAGCAACATCAGCAGACGCCGCGCGCTCTTTCTTATGCGCAGGTCGTCAGGGGAACACCCCAGCAGCAGCAGCAGCAGACGCAGAAGCAACGGCAGCGCCGGCAGCGGCAGCAGCGATCCGGTTGCCCGGCGTCCCGTACAGCGCGGCCCGAGCGTGCGGCCGCTTCTCACGGCCAGCCCCCTGACGCACGGGACGCGGAGATCGCGCGCCTAAAGCTGGCCTTGCGCGCCCTCAGCGCACTTTTCCCGGAGGGCACCGATGGACACCGGGCTTGCTTAGAAGCAGCGTGTGCTCCCGCACAGATAAGACAGCATGATGGCTAGCCGCCGGGCTTCCTCCCGCATACCATCCATCCTGCAGTGGAACGTGCGCTCACTTGCGGCGCGGTACGCCGAAATGCGAGTTCGCATCGCACAGGATTCGCCGGAAGCTATCGCGCTGCAGGAGACGTACGTACGTTCACATGACGGGGAGCCCCAGATGCGGCTACCTGGCTACATTGGCTACCACTCAGCCACCGCGTGCGAGGAACCCACCTGTGCTGCAGTGCCCTGTTGTGTCACATCTCATCGCCCCGGGAAATCAAGGTGCGCGATATACGTGCGGCAGGACGTCCAGCACACCCTCGTCGGCTCGGCGGCGGCGACATCTGACGCCCAGGAGTGCGTGGTGGTGACAGTGCGCGTCGGTGGTGTTGACACGTCGGTGGCCAGTGTTTATGTGCGTCCAGCTGTCGCGTGGAACGCGCTGTGTTTTCGTGCTGTGTCTTCGTGCTGTGCCCCGCGCCAAATCATCTGTGGTGATTTTAACGCCCACCATAGTGCGTGGGGCAGTGCGCGCCACTCCGCGCGTGGAGACGACCTGCACGACGCAGCAACGCAGCTGGGACTCACCCCCTTGAACACCGGCGAGCCCACCTTTCGACGACGCGGAACAACCGGCTCCTGCATCGACGTTGCCTTAGCATCCAGAGGCATCGAGGCGACATGGCGCCGATCACCATCTCTCTGGGGCTCGGATCATTACTCCATCCTAATTGAACCCACTGCGATGGAGGCGTGCCCCAAACGTGCCTACTTCATTACCAACTGGAGTGCGTTCAGGCGGGCGGTCGACGAGGCGGCGGCCACTGGCGCAGATTTCATTTCAAGTCTAGTCCGAAGCGCTCTCGCAGCCACCCAACGAGCAGAGGAAAGGGCAGGGCAGCCCACACCTGATATGAAGCTGCTCAATCTGCGCGAGAAGAGAGATCGCGCAGAGCGACGGGCGCGACGGACTGACAGAGCCGCCGACTGGACTGTCTACAACCGCTTGGACGCAGCAGCGCGCCGCCACGCCAACAAGCTATACCGCCGGCAGTGGGCTTCACTATGCCAAAGGATGGAGGAAGATGTCAGCTCGCGGAGACTGTTTGACACCCTGCGGCGCATCACCGAACCACAGGCAAACCGTCAACCGCTGGCCGCCCTCGCAATCTCCAGCGGGCTCAGCATTGTAGAATTGGCAGAGCGGTTTGCCGATCGGTTCGCGCCGCCCAGCCCCGCAAACGCCGCTAACATAGCTGCTCCTGAGAGCCCCAGAAGCGACGCCAGTCCCTCGCCCGTCGCCTCGGAAGGTCCATGTGATGCGCCGTTCACCGCGGCGGAATTGAACAATGCGCTGCAGCGCTGCCGCCGCCGCTCGGCGCCCGGACCGGACGGGGTGACATACCAAATGCTGCGAAACCTGGATGCGCAGCAACGACAGTTCCTCCTGCAGCAGATCAACCTGGTGTGGGAACGCGGGGAGCTACCGGAGGATTGGCGAACCGCGGTCATTTGTCCCATCCGAAAGGCAGGGCGCCCACCTACGGAGCTGAGCGGATACCGGCCAGTGGGATTAACATCGGCGGCAGGTAAGCTCATGGAGAATATGGCGTTGCAGCGTCTGAACGAGCGGGCTGCGGAGGCTGATTTGTTTGACGAGCGGCAGACGGGTTTCCGTGGGATGCGGTGCACGGCTGATTCTATATCGGACGTTGTTACAGCGCTGGAGCATGCCAGGGCAGCAGGCCAGGTTGCGCTGCTGCTGCTACTGGACGTCTCGGGCGCTTTTGACCACGTTCACCGCGCACCAATTCTCGCCGTGCTTGAGGGGGCCGGGGTGAGCGGGTGCCTTTTGCGATACGTTCATGGCTTCCTGAGCGAGCGCACCATGCGCGTACGAGTAGGGGGTAAGCTCTCCAAGCCTCGCCCGGTCGACATGGGCGTGCCGCAGGGCTCTGTCCTATCACCATTTCTGTTTAATGTGGCTATGTCGGTGGTGCCGGCCTCCCTCCCCACGAGCGGGAGACACCATGTGTACATGTCCATATATGCAGACGACATAGCTCTGTGGTGCCGGGGACCACCGGGCGAGGCGTTCCGCGTGCGAGGGTGCCTCCAGGGAGCCCTGACCGCAATCGATGCCAGCTTGCGCGGCCTTGGTCTGTCGCTGAGCGCGGACAAATCGGTGGCCATGGCCTGCGTTTCCCGCTCGCGCGCGCACCTTCCGCCACTGTTACTGGACGGGACTCCAATTCCTTGGCGTAAATCGGTGCGGTACCTTGGCCTGGACATCGACTGGCGCCTTTCCTTCCGCCCCGCGGCGACCAAGGCATGTCTGCAGATGAAGAGGATCACCGCCGCCGTGCACAAGCTCACCGCTCGAGGCCAGGGCATCTCCCAGCAAGCCACGCTGCGTCTATAAAATGCCGCAGCTTTGGGGGCGGTGCTCTATGCGCTGCCGCTCGTCACGGTGCGCAAGCCGTGCTGGAAGAAGCTCGAGCTTCAGCACCGCAAGTCCCTGCGCGTGTGCCTAGGCCTGCCCAAAACTCGCAGTGCGCCGCAACGTTGGCCGAGGCAGGAGCGTGGCCCCTTGAGCTCCAAGCAGCGCGCAGGGCACTGAATCACATCGACCGGCTTCACCGCGCACCGGACGGCGGCTCGCTGCTGCAGCGTATGCGCTCGCACCCGCGCTCACGAATGGGCGCGGCGCTGCTCGAGTATGAGCAATTGACCCAAGGCCCACCCCCCTACGGCTCCTGCGCGCCCTGGCCTGCTGCCTCGGAGGTACAGCGAGAGATCGTCGGCATCGCGGGAAAGCGGAGCACACCCCTCTGCGCTGTGCAGCAGCTGGCCAGAGCCGTCATACACGAGGAGCTCCAGGACCATCTCCTCGTGTACACCGACGGCTCAGTGGCCCGCGACAGCTGTTCCCTTGCTGCGGCGGCCACCATCCCCGCCCTGCGACTGCACAGCCAGCAACACGCAACATTCCTGGGCTCCTCCACCACGGCGGAGTTGATGGGGATGCGGCTCGGGCTGGACCTGCTGCTCACCCTCGGCCCTCCGCCGCCCAGGAGTGCTCTGCTGTGCGACTGCCGCGCCGCCCTCAGCCGCATGCAATCTTACGGCCGCGGTGCCCCACTAGTGCGGGAAATTCGCTCGCGCATCGAGCGCCTCGCGCAGAGAGGTTGTGCCGTGCGTGCACAGTGGGTGCCCGGTCACTGCGGCATCGCCGGCAACGAAGAAGCTGACGACCTCGCGACCGCTGCACACCAACTACCTGCCAGCGATCTGCCCCTTGCGCTGGAGGACGTGCGTGCGGCCATTCACGACCATCTCCGAAAGCAGCACCCCGACCCACGCATCGCGGGAGGTGAGCTCATCGACAGTGTCACCGGCTGTCGCGCACTTACACGGTCACAACGTGCAATGATCCTCCGCGCGCGCATTGGCTGCGTGTGGCCTGGGGAACGACGGGTGCGTCACGGAATCGCGACGAGTGATGTGTGTGACGGATGCGGTGCAGTGGAAACACTAGAACATCTGCTCCTTCGCTGCTCCGCGTTCGCCGATGCTCGTCGCGATATGCTCGCGGCCTATAGGGCGCAGGGCATACTACCAGACTCCATCAAGACGCTATTGTGGCCTCAGGGCAGTGCGCGCACTCGTGAGCGATCTTTGGTGAGCCTCTGTGCATTCCTCGAACACACGGGCTTGACGTCCCGTCTGTTCTCCGTCAGGTAGTTACACGCAGTGACCGAACGCTCCGCGAGTTCTACCTTGAACGATTAATAACTGGACGCCCCACTCCAGTTGTAACCTACACAGTGCTTTGCGCGTGTGTTATTTAATTCCTCCTAAATGAACTAATCACGCGCACAACCTGGACACATTACTTATTGTGTAAATAGTTTGTACATATTACTTCTCCCCCTGTCCTCTATTCCTGTCCCCTCACCTCTTTCATTTCATTTCTCCATTCTGCCTGCTGTTCTTTATTTCCGCTGCCCCAGCTCAGGTGCTTCAGTAGCGATGGCAGATGCCGGGGCTAGCAAAAATCGTTTCCTTCCTTTTTACTATTATTTTTAATAAAACCACTACCACCACCATATAACCCTTCATTTACGGCGCGGTTCGGGTGTCCAACAATATATGAGACAGATACTGCGCCATTTTCTTTCCCACAAAACCAATTATTACTATTATTATTGCGGGAAAGAAAATGGTGCAGTGTCTGTCTCATACATCGGCGGACACCCGAACCGCACCGTAAGGGAAGGGATAAAGGAGAGAGTTAAAGAAGAAAGAAAAGAAAGAGGTGCTGAAGTGAAGGGCTCCGGAATTCTTTCGACCACCTGGGAATCTTTAACGTGCATTGACATCGCAAAGCACCCGGTATCAGGGGGCCTTAGCGTTTTTCTTCCATAAAAACGCAGCCGCCGTCGTCGGGTTCGAACCCGGGAACTCCGGATCAGTAGTCGAGCGCTTTAACCACTAAGCTACTGCAGCGGGTACGTTAAAGATCCCCAGGTGGTCGATATTACTCCGCAGCCCTCCACTACGACACCTCTTTACTACCTTCCTCTCTTATTCCCTCCTTTATCAGTTCCTTTACGACGAGGTTCAGTGTCTGACGATACATGAGACAGATGCTGCGCCATTTCCTTTCCCCAAAAACTAATTTTTGCTCTGCAGCTGTACGAAATGTTTCCGGAGACCTCCATTACGGCCTCTGTTTTTATTTTTTTATTTCACCCCTTCTTGCATCCCTTCTCATAGAGCTGGGTGGGGTGCGCACCGAGATATTTGAGACAGTTACTTTCCCCCAAACCAATTTTCAGTTCATTTTCAAACATCAGGAATGATTAATTTCCACTGTTTTCATTTCATTTTCAGACATCAGGAATGATTAATTTCCACAGTTTCTCGCCGTGCTTACTCATCCCATTAGACAAAGCACTATCACTAAAGTATGGCAACTTGAGGTATCAAGTGTGACTACGCGCATCAACCGCACATTGATAATTCCTCAATGTGACTGCAAAACGTAGCACAGTTGTCCTGTCAAAACGTTACTTCGGGCAAAAATCACTTCAAGGACATCTTGACGACATGGCAAAAAGGCAAATACGATCGCCTCGTTTTTGGCAACTTAAGGGACTGCCTCATAGCTGAGTGGCGCCAAAAAATAATTCAGAGAGCTTCAAACTTTGCTAATTTATCATTGGCCAGTGCGTACTGATCATAAGGGACAAGACGGCTAAATTAACTGAACAGGACCTCTTCACCTTCCTCTTATGAACAGCTCCTATTTACGATGTGTATTGGGACATTTTCTTCCCGAGAAAGCAAAAATTCGGGACACTCTGCTTCTTACAGTAGTCAGAGCTCATGACAGGCCTCAGGTGAACCAACTCCTGTCACAAATCCAGCCTCCATGCACAGAAACATCCTTGTGACGAGAAAAACAGGACTGCTTCTTGCGCAGGGACCATACCGGATGCGCTAATACGTCGGAAGCGGAACTGGTGCTTCGGAGGCAGTGAAAAGAGTAGAAGAAACCGGACCGGTGACGTCAGACACATAGTGGCAATCGCAGCGGCAACCGCAACTGAGTGATATCATCCCGCCGCTCTCAGTCGCATTCGAAGCGACATCTGCATTCACGTTTGGGCCCCTCATGTGTGGCCGTTGCGGCAGATTATGAAGCTTTTTAATGCGACACAAACTCAGAATACGGCCCCCAGAGTACACCGCGGCGGCGGTAGAGTAGTGTAACTGCTGGTGAAATTGGTCTATTGTTTAAAATATTTGGCGGTTCATTCGTTCATTCTTTCGCCTTAGCGTGGCCCACTTGTGCGCACTGTCCTTCCTTGTTTTTGTGTTACAGACCCTCCTCATTCATTTCTTCCCCTCGAACTGTACAGACACACACAGGATAATTTTCTTTTTTGTTGTTTTTACTTGCCCTTTCTACGCTGTGTGCACAGAGTGGGTGGGCTGAGCAATTGTTTTATTATTCTTGCACATTGAACTTTTCTACACAGACAGATGTATTAGTCACGAGGTTAAGATATAACCGAGGTTAACCTGATGCAATCTGTGAGCGCCGCAGATGAAAGTTATAAAGCCGAAAATCTGCAATACACAATACAAGAGTGTGTTGCCGCTTAATACGAGGCGTGATCTGCTGCGGCGATAGCATAGTGCTCTCGTGCAGTGGCCAGCGCAGCTCTGCGCTCGTTCGCAGCCTTGTCGCGGCAATGTCTATTTCTGTACCCTCATGATCAGAAACGAAACGATTTTTTGTTGCGTGTGACCGCTTGAAGATGCTCTTTCGCCGACCAGAACGCTGCAAGTCCACTCAAGCTCACAAGAGTGAGGTGGTGGACTAATTTCTACAGAATAGCTATCGGAACAGCACGAGGCCCGGCACAAGCACTAATGATGCGACATGCACGAGCGCCGGTGTTGGTCCGTTAATGGTGAACAGCAACATGTAACGATCCTCCGCGCGCGCATCGGCTGCGTGTGGCCCGGGGAACAACGGGAGCGTCACGTAATCGCGACGAGTGATGTGTGTGACGGATGCGGGGCAGTAAAATCCCTAGAACACCTGCTCCTTTACTGTGCCGCGTTTGCCGATGCTCATCGCCATACGCTTGCGGCCTATAAGGTGCTGAGCATGCTTCCAGACTCCCTCAACAAGCTATTGTGGCCGCAGGGCAATGCGCGCACTCATGGGCGAACCTTGGTGAGCCTCTGTGCATTCTTCGAACACATGGGCTTGACGACCCGTCTTTTCTCCGTCAGGTAGTTACACGCAGGGACCGAACGCTCCTCGATTTCTACCTTGAACGATTAATAACCAGACGCCCCACTCCAGTTGTAGCCAACACAGTGCTGTGCGCGTGTGTTTTCATTCCTCCAACATGTACTAATCGCGCACAACCGGGACACATTTCTTATTTTGTAAATAGTTTGTATTACTTCTCCCCCTATCCTCTCTTCCTGTCCCCTCACCTCTTTCATTTCATTTCTCAATTCTGCCTGCTATCCTTTATTTCCGCTGTCCCAGCTTAGGTGCTTCGGTATTGAAGGCAGATGCCGGGGCTAGCGAAAATCTTTTCACTACTTTTTACTACACTTTCAATAAAAACCTCTACCACCACCCCCGCTGTTCATCTGGCTGCTTCATACTTTATTCATGCCGGCGCCCTTAATTTAACAGTCAAAAACTCTAAATCATACAAAAATCTTTAAGCATCTTGCTGAAAGACAGCTTTTGTGAGCTGCGATTTTCATTGTGCGGAAACTGTTCAACGTTGCAAAATTCTGTGATGGTCACCTTAATGAGAATGGTCTAACCTTCCTACGCATAGCAATATATTTGCCACCACCATGATATCTTACACCTGATTTAATACCTGCTTCGGGTCCTTGGACCCTAGATATTAAACTTATTTTTGGATTCTGGCGGAGGGCTTGGCTTGAAGCAGCCTGCCATGGAACGGCTTGGTATTGCACTGCCTCCGGAATCGGCCTGGGGCATTTTAGCTCGCGTCTTTTCTTTCTATCTTTTCTCTCATATCCTTTAACTCTCCTACTTTCAGCACGCGTCCGCGAGCGTGACTCGGCCTGAGCCAGTAGGCAGGCCCGTGCACTTTCCTTTTCTTTCTATCAGCAACAGCAGCAGTAGCAGTAGCAATATTTTTCTGTTAACGTTTGCCCTGTGCCGTCACTGAGTGATCAATACTGTCGCAGAAAACATTTACGTGCATTCTCGCAACAATTGTTAGGCCGCTGCGAGTTTTTTTCAAATTCAGTTATGAGGATATTTTTCAAATTTGGCTAATTTAACCAAAGATTAGCTCAATTATATTGCTAATAAGTTGTTCCGTGAGGTCGCATTGAGCAGTCGTTAGTGTGCAATCTTTTTATACGCGAAAATTATCCATTCGTGAACACGTTCGTGATGAAATATGCGCTTGTCCAGAAGTTGTCGACATGCATAAATGCGGCTCATTCGTTTGCAATCGTTACGAAAAAGTTATTAGAGCGCGAAATCAGGCATCATTGCATTTAACTAAGCCGAATTTTTTTTTCATTCTGCTTCACCTTCAATTTAATGATCTATGTATTAGCGCCGACCCTCTTCGCATTTCCGCCGCTTCCGCCCGCACTTCCTAGTAGTGCGCTTCCTCGGCATTCCATTTGGAACTTTCCTTACAACAGGTGCAGCAGCGTATTTAAACGGACTTCATTATATGCCAGACGTGTTTTGACACAGAGTGAAAAAGAAAACTTATTCCGGAAGCTGAGGCTCGAAGTATTCAATGAATTGTTTTACAGTAAGTTCGATTATTTTCTTTTCTCACTATTTACAGTAAGCTCGATTATTTTCTTTTCTCACTAAAGCATCGCTGTTTTCAGTGAGCAGTAAAAAATTCGCTGTGGTTTAGGTCTGGTTAACCCTAGTTCAATTGCGAAAGCTTCGTTTCCTCGGCACGTCGTCAACGTAGAGTCTCATTCCGACGCTCTCGAGAGCTGAAGCCGGTCTCTGCCGCAGTTGGAGACTCACTCCTGGACGTGGCATGACTTCTTCTAGCTGCATCTTCGTTACGACGCTTCTCGATTTGTGGGGCGCGTTCTTCTGTCCTGTCTTGAGCACGCTGTCTCTTCCTCGCTTCGTTCTTTCGTTGTTGCGTCTCTTTCGCACTCTCTATAACGAGTACAATACACTGAGGCGAAGCGCACATGTATTTACTCCCGCGAGATCATAGCGCAATTTTAGTGCTCACTGATCCACAAAGCCAATTATGCGGCTTTCTTTTTCGCAAAATCAACGTTGTGTACAACTTCGGTTGGTTTTTAGAAAAGCAAGGGCACGTAGCTGCCTCAAATAGTCGGCGGACGCCACCGCATAATCACAGCGCGATGGAGGTATACACTGACCGAGTGAGTCAGTTGCACTTGCTACTCAGAGGCTGCACGCAGACACCGCTGAAACCAAGTGAGCGCGGCTAGAAGTGCTTGCGCAGTAAAGAACAGGTGGTGCTAAATTATCCAGGGCCGCCGTAGTTCACCTTGATACACGCGTACACGGCCTGTGATATCGAGCTTCAAATTCAGCGCAGGCCGCGGAGGTAGTCAGTGCGCTTGCCGTCTCGGTCTCGAATTCGGAGGTAATCATCACACATTCGGGTCGAGCCTATAAACACTACCTGCTTGGTTAGTTTTCGCCTTTAGCGTACTATATTCTAAAGCTGGCAGTAAAGGAAACGGACCGCTCCT
Source organism: Amblyomma americanum (assembly GCF_052857255.1). Taxonomy (NCBI): domain Eukaryota; kingdom Metazoa; phylum Arthropoda; class Arachnida; order Ixodida; family Ixodidae; genus Amblyomma; species Amblyomma americanum. The sequence continues at coordinate 124,030,574 of NC_135501.1, read as the reverse complement.
CCAAACGCACAGTTTGGATACCGGGCCATCAGGGCCCTAGAGGCGAGGTGGCGGATGCGGCCACACGTGCGCTTACCCACCGGACACCTCATCCAGGCTCCACCAGCAAAGAGAGTATGCAACCTCTTCTACGGTTCATGAATGTCCGGATCCCGTAGAATATCTGTTACGGGTCCAATTGGACTTAATTTTGGAAATGTGGCGGGGAGTTAGAAGGATCCTTAACTTCCGCCACCGGTTGGCCCGGTATTGCACTGCCTCCGTGATCGGCCTTGTCTTTAGCGCGTCTTTAATATCCTGTCTTTCTATCCCATCTTTCAACTCTAACTATCTGCACGTGGTAGAGATTGTGGCTCGGCTTGAGCCAGTGAGCAGGCCTGTGCACTTTCCTTTTCTTTCTTTCTGGACACAAAAGACAGACACACAGACGGTTCATGAAAAATTTTTTTGCGAATTGCATCGGCTCTTCCCGTTGCATGCTAAGGCCCTGAGTAAAGCCGATGAGCGATCACTCACGCGCCAGCAGGCCAACACTTTATTGTGTCCCGCAGTTCCGCATCATTTTGTCCTCATAATTGATGGGTGCTGCCCTCTGTGTGTGTATCCCCTCATTCCTGTCCCTCCAACACTGCTATCTCCTCTCAGCCCAACTCAACCCGGGAGCACTCGTAACCGACCCTGCTTGGCTACTGTGAAATGGAGGCCCTACGGGTTTGAGCAAGAGAGTCCGGGCGGTGGGCGACACCACTAGGGTCATTAACTAAGAACCTCCACCTAGTACTCTTAAGGGCTTAGCTCCACTGCGTCAGTTCATGCATAACCTCGTGAAAGTGTATCTGCCCATAAATGTTTTCCATCCCAATCACCACCCTCATTGTGTGGAAGTGCCCAATAACTTCCCCCTGGATTCGGTTTGCAGAAAAATCCTTCGCTTCGCCCAAACCCTGCCCCTTCCTGAGTGGAAAGGTAAGCAGCCCTGCTCAGCTGCTCGTGGCTGGAGAATCAAAGGGCTCTCGTCCAACGGGCACGAGTAGCGGCCCCGTCCAGCACGGTGCCGGACTAAGGGCCCCACCTATGTAAATTGCCCCTTTTAAAGCGAATGTTTTCCCCGCCGCAAACTAGCGATATCACTGTGGCGGCACTCCGAGCAGGTGCATGACGTCACAACGCGTGCCTCGCCGCCGATATTTCTTTCTCCTTCTCGCTCCCTAGTCACTACTAGTAGCACCGAGCCATAGGTGTTCCGCCGCTGTGCAGCGCCGCGCCTTTCCTCAAAATGCAGCGTATAATAATAAAAGTAATTGGTTTCTGGGGAAACGAAGTGGCGCAGTGTCTGTCTCGTATATCCTTGTCACCTGAACTGTGCCGTAAGTGAAGGGATAAATGAGGGATTGAAAGAAGAAAGGCAGAGGTGCATTTGTGGAGGGCTCCGGAATAATTTCGACCATCTAGAGATCTTTAACGTGCACTGGCATCGCACAGCACACGGGCGCCTTTCAATTTTCAGTTTTAAAGCGAACGCTTTACTGACCGCAAACTTGCGATTTCGCTGTGGCGGTGCACCGAGGAGGCACATGACGTCACAATGCGCGCCTCGCCGCCGATACTTCTCTCTCGCTCACTCCCTAGTGACTACTGTACACGCGCCACTAGTAGCACCGAGCCACGGGTGTTCCGGCAGCGTGGCGCCCTTCCTAAAAATCCAACTGAATTTTCTCTTTTCTCTATCTTCTTCCCTGCCTCCTTTATCCCTTTCTTTACGGCGCTGTTCGGGTGTCCACCGAGATATGTGAAACGGTTAATGTTCCATTTCCTTTCCTCAAAAACCACACAAAACAAGTCAGCCGAAGGCAATCATAGAGTTTATTTTCGTTGAGTACTTTGCAAATGACGTTCATTTTCACAGAAAGAAAGGCGCAATCCGGTTTCGGGGTTGAGTGGAGACCGCAATCTCGCTTTCATATGCGTGGCGTTGGTGTTGAATGCCAAAAGCCTGCTTTGATTGCGTTCCGCACACTGGTTATGCAGCGCGCCCTCCCGGCCCCCCTGGGAGCATGCAGTTAATGGTTGATCAAGAGAGAATAATCACCAAATAAACGCTGCGGCCTACCTATTGCTGCAGTGCTGGATGTCAGCTACAACGCTTTCAGCGCTTATGCATTCTGGCCACATCTCTCTCTCTCTCTCACAACCGCCACACTTTCACCAACGCCACGGCTCCTGGCGCGCCTTGGCATGCCCAGACGCTATCGCCGCCGCGTAGGAACGCGGCCAGACGCAGTCGGGCGTGGGGTGGGCCCCACCGCAGCACTTACATACGGGCCTGCAATCCGCACCCGCGTGCCCGTAAGCGCCGCACCGGCCGCAGCGCACCTGCTTGCAGGCAGCACCGAAGTGCCCCTCTCCTCCGCAACGGGAGCAGACCGCCTCATGCCGCGGTACTCGATCATCGCTCGATTCCCGGCCACCATCAGGAAGTTGGATGCAGACTTGATCACCTCCAACCTGACGAGGCGGGTCCTGTTCCCGATGCTGTTCTTGCTCAGGAAGGTCGTCTCAGTGACCAGCCGGACCTTTCCGTACGGCGCGAATGCTGTGACCAGCTCGGCTTCGCTCACGCACCGTGGTAGACGGTAAACCGTCACGTGGACCACCGGAACTCCCATCTGTTCTAGCGGTACTTCTTTGCCAGCGATCAGCAGGCAGCCTCTCGCCAGCATCTTGTTAACGTGCGCCATGGAGGCCACGGCGGCCACGAAACGCAAACCTCCGAGGTACTGAAGGTAGGTCAGCCCCCCGACACCGACCACCTCCTCGAGGATGTCGATGAGGCGGTCGACCGGAAAAGGTTCCGGCACTGTGAACAGAATGCATTGCGTCTTGGTATGGCGCATAGCTGTGCAGGGTCGCTCCATGGCCCCGCCCGGATCACCACGGCAGGAACGCGGCGCCGGGCAGCAGGACGGCAGGCAGGACATCCGGGACGCAGGATCCGGGGGCCTGCCTGATCAGCAACGCTGGAAAAACCACTGGCTGGACGGGCAGCGTCACAGCCTCAAATAGGTCCAATTGGGACCCATATCAGATATTCTGCGGGGCCCTTTATGACCCACCCGTATATCGTCGACTTGGAGGGTAGTGCAAGAACACGGCAACGTGCACGTTATCTTCGCCGGTTACTTTCCATCCGGCTAGGCTAACCCCTCGTAGCCCGCGAGTGGGTGTGTACGTGCTGCTTGTTTTGTCTATGTTTTACTGCTTTCCAACTCAGTCACCCCTCACAGGCCCGAAGCCTTAATCTTGTTTGGTATATTGGTAAATTTTCTCCCCTGCATGGTGCCGCCTTGCAGGACCGAAGTAGTTGGTGTACGTGACTGTTCTGTTGGCTGTATTTTAATTTTATAACTTCAACATCGCGGCTATGCAGTAGCGAAGGTGCGGGGCCTACGTGACTTCTTCTCTGTGTATTGAATACTTAGTGCGCTTTTTGCTTTTTTTGGGCTCAATGTAAGTTTTTGGACTCAACTCAGTGCCTGAAGCAATGCCCGCGAGAGTCTTTCCCGTTAACGACCGATGGCTTTAAAAGAAGCCGACTCAGTCCCCCCGCTTCAGTGCGCTCCTCCCACCGAGCCCTCCCGTATCAAAGCACGAATAAGGAGTCCACATAAACAGGGAGCGAGTTATGCGCCTTTCCTTTGCTCAAAGCTATCGCCGTCTAGAACATTGTCGACACCAACATGAAGGCGTTTCGCTCTCTGAGCCATGAGGACGTGCATCACATGGGCTCCGTCAACGGTTGCTCGTGCTGGCGGAATATCGACCTGAAGTGACCTGCTTTCCATCGGATACAGTCTGTGAAGGTGTTGTGCACCTCTAGGCACCATTTTTCGGCCCTTTTCGCCCAATGGAACCGATTTTGGAAGATTTTCCTGTCGCGCCAGGCATGGAACATCGTCGCCGGTTAGGCCTAACGCCGCCGGCTGCTCATCGCCCTGTTCGTCTCCGGGTCTACATCGTCACAGATGGAGCACCGCGTTGATAGCGAAATGATTTCCCCAGAAGAATTCGAAAATGATCCACGGTGGTCCCGCCCCGTCCGGGCCCACAACAAGCTCTACCCCACCACGAAGCCGACATCGTCCAATGACGCGTCAGCTGCGTCCAGTTCCTGGGCAGGTCCAGGCAAGCCTCTCAACCGCCGCACTGCAAGTCTACTCCGCCGAAAAACAAGAAACACGCTCCACTTCCTCGTCTACCAGCTTCAGACCTCAAGATTGTGTTCCGCCCGGGCGGTGGTCTCGACCTGCGGCCCGTGAACGGCGGAGCTCTTCTCCAGCTTCTCTGCAGTGGCGCAGAGATCGACTACGCGCTACCGCGAAGTCTGGAAAAGCTCCGAATCAACCCTTACAATAACTCGTTCACCGTGAGTACGCCTTCGGAAGCCCGGAAGAAACGTAACGTCCAACTACAAACACTCAGGCTCCACGAACAACAGTATCAGATGAAGAAATACGTCGCGGCCCCCGACAACGCCGCCAAAGGGATGTTCTACAACGCAGCATATAACCAGACTCAAGCAGATATTTTCTCCGACCTCGTGGCGCTGAGCCCAAGCCGCCACTTCACGATCGCCGACGCCCGCCAACTAGGCCGCACCAAGTCCATCTTGGTCACCTTTATTGTCACCACGGAAGTTCAAAGACAGCTCGTCTTCTACGGCACCCTCTGCACGTGTCATCCCTTCGAGGCGAAAATTGAAGCATGCTTCAACTGCCGCAAGCCAGGCCATCGTGCTGATGTGTGTCCGAAAGAGCGCACCGACATTTGTCCTCCCTGCGGTGCGTCTCATTCCATCAAAGAAACGCCGGATTGCAGTCCCAAGTGTATCCTGTGTAATGGAACGCACTTCACAGGGACGCACAAGTGCAAAGTACGCTTCGAATGCTCCGGCAACACCACGACAGTCTATACTCTTCGGACAACGCCCCCGGTGAGTCCACCACCGTCTTCGCCACCCAAGAGTCCCAGGGCGTCGCGAAGCCGCCAACGCTCCACCTCCCGCCCAATAACTGGTCGCAGTCGCAGCCGTTCCTTGTCCTTCCCACCACTTCCAGGCTAAAGGGTCCAGGACTCTTCGAAACAGGTGAGCTGGGGGCCGCAGTCTTCCTCGCTCGAGAAGGAAAACGCGGAGCTAAAAGCACAATTGTCCTCCCAGAGTCGCGAAATTGCTGCTCTAAAAGAGCAACTGCAAAATCTTTTAAGGCGTGAACACTTCCCACCGACATTTCCCCCAATGGTGCAAACCCCGACACATCCAAACGTGCCCCGTTCCTCCTCCGTCTCTACCCTCACCGCCTCCAACTCGCGCGCCACGTCACTGGCACGTGGACTCCCCGCTAAACGCAAGTCCGTCGATGAGGCCAATTCTCCCTCCCAAGTAGTCACTGACAACCTTGTACACCAGGTAACGTATTTCATGCAAGATTTTGAGAAACGCATGATGGCGACGCTAAACACGTTCCGCTCCCAAACTGAAACATGGATGAACAACATTTCTGACCGCGTGGCGGTGCTCGAAACCCGCCAGAGCAATCTGGAGGCCAATGTCGCGCAATTCCAAACAAAGATTCACGAGCCTCTCCCCAGAGGTCATACGCCACCCCCTGCACCTTCATCTCTCCGTCATTACCCAACATGGCTGCGACACCCAAACGCATTAAGGTGTGGCAGTGGAACTGCAGGGGTTTTCGCTCAAAGCGAGATAACCTGCAGCTTTACTTACAAACCCTCTCTAGCCGCGACGCCGCCCGGTCATTGCGCTTCAGGAAACTCTGACCTCAGTCAAGCTCCGAAACTACACCGCATACGAACCTTGTACCCAGCCACAGACCAGGATCGCCACGCTCGTACATCGCAATATCACTGCGATAGAGCACCCATTAGAGGTGGACGACATAGACGGTCTCCTGCTAGAGCTTCTCTCATCCACGCGCAAGTCACTCAGCCTCTTCATCCTCAATCTCTATAGCCCACCAAAAGGTCCTCCTGCCCCTCTTCTTGCGGCTTTCCGCAAGACGCTCTCGATCAGTTCGAACAACTCCCTGTTGGTAGTGGGCGACTTTAACGCCATACACATAAGTTGGGGGTACCGCAAGAACTGTCGCAAAGGTACCTCCCTGTGGTCATTCATTCAGGACGAAGGCCTCTCCCTTTTGAACGTCACCACGATCCCCACCCGTATTGGTTCCAGTGTTCAGCACAACACCAGCCCAGACCTAACAATTAGCAAACACATTCGCGACAGCCGATGGATCAACACGACACACTCCTTTGGCAGCGACCATTAAATCATTTCCACAGAGGTCAATATCTCTTCCATTACCTGGCCAAAACGACGAGGGACACATGTTTTGGATTGGGACAAATTCCGCCAACTTCAGCGCCTAACCCCGAACACCATCACGGACCTCTCTGAATGGACCGCCAGTCTCAACCGCGATGTCGCCCGCGCTATCTCCACCATTTCCGAAACTGAGGACATGTCGGCCGCTGACAGCCGGCTCCTCCATATGTGGGAAGGACATGCCAGCCTGCAAAGGCGCTGGCTCAGTCAAAAGCACAATCGGCCCCTCAAACGCCGTATCATCTCGTACGCGAGATGGAAACACATGCATGCGACCTTGCCCATCAACAATGGGGACAGGTCTGCGATCGCATGAGTGGCAATTTAGGCCTCAATGACACCAGGTCCTTCCTCAGATGTCTTCTGGACCCGGGTCAACCGAAGGCCACCCAACGCAAGCATGTCACACGCATCTTGCACAAGCTCCCCCTCTCAGACGATGCACTCCTCCAAGCCCTCAAAGATCAATATCTCACCAACACCCCTCCCACCCCCCCCCCCCCCCTGTACACGGGAGACCCCAACCCGGAACTCGATGTGGACATCTCTCCGGCGGAGGTTCGGGCCGCCATGCACAAACTTCGGACCACGACCGCCCGCGGCGCTGACGGAGTCACCAACAAGGCGCTCCGCAATCTCGACGGCCAGTCCGTGGAGGCTGTTGAAGACTTGTTCAATCACTGCTGGCGAACGAGAACCCTCCCTTCGCAGTGGACTCATGCCCGCATAACTTTCAGCCCCAAGCCAAGAAAGCCTCTTGAGATAAGAAATCTTCATCCCATTTCCCTTACGTCTTGCATCGGCAAGCTCTTTGAGCACGGCGTCCTTGGTCGCCTCCAGGAACACATGGACGACAACCTCCTCTTCCTCCCAACGATGGTTGGTTTCCATACCCACCTCTCCACCCAAGATATCATGCTTCAGCTCTCAGAAGACGTACTCCACCCCCGAAACAAGAGGTGCATGCACGCGGTCCTGGCCCTGGATCTAAAGCAGGCATTCAACAATGTACCTAATTCGGCCACATTGGACGCCCTGTCATCTCTACACGTCGGCACTTGTACCCATCAGTACATCTCAGCCTTCCTCCGCCATCGCACAGCTGAAATCACTTTTGGCTCACTCTCCTCCCCTGCTTTCTCCCTCGGTAGCCGAGGTACCCCTCACGGATCGGTACTCTCCACGCTTCTATTTAATATAACTCTCATTCCCATGGCAAAGGTTCTTTCAGCCATTCCCACCCTCTCGCACTCTTTATATGCCGGCGGCATCACCCTGTGGACCTCCACGGGTAATGTCGGCACCATTGAAGAGACTACAAGCGGGGGAAGACATGGTGACCTCCTATGCCCATCAGGTCAGCCTTGCATGCTCTCCTACAAAATCGGATCTTCTGGTCCTTCGCCCCCCCCCCCCCCCCGGGGAAGACTGGAAAAAACTCCCCCACCTGGCATCGACGTCACCATTGATGCCACCCGCATACCAGATGTAGACAAAGTTCGCATCGAGGGGATGGTTCTTCAGAACAATGGCATGAACACTGCCACAATCACCAAGCTCACTGCTACCTTTCAACAAACCGTTCGCCTCATTAGACGTATCGCTAACAAACACCGAGGCATGCGGGAACATCACCTACGCCGCCTGATCCAGGGCCGGGTAGTTTACTCCCAGACCTATCTCTTCCTCTCCCGAGTAGAGAAGAACAAAGTCAACTGCCTCATCCGTCAGGCGTACAAGACGACCCTAAACCTCCCCAGCACACGTCGAATGAACGCCTTCTTAAGATGGGCGTGCACAACACCCTCGCCGGGCTCACCAAGGCCCATCGATCTGCCCAACTTGATCGGCTCTCCTCCACCCTAGCCGGCTGTCACATTCTTGATGCCATTGGCCTACACCCCCCTGGCTATTATACCCGCACCTTCTCCCTCCCATACCGCACACGAGACCTCATCAAAAATTCACCCCATCCCCAAGAACATGCATCCCGAGCATCACGCGGCTCGTCGTGCTGCTCGGGCTGCAGCCCTACACAAACACTATGGCGCACAGCCGGAGAGCGTCTACGTCGACGCAGCCTCTTACACCTCCTCTTCCGCCTTTGCCCTGACGGTAGTGTCCAATTCGTACACCCCTATTACGGCAGGCACTGTCATTGCCCTCACTCCTGCAGAAGCAGAGGAGGCAGCCGTAGCCTTAGCCATCGCTACTACATCGGCGACCCACATTTTCAGCGACTCAAAGACCGCGGTCCGTAGCTTTGAGAAAGGCCGGTTCTCGGAACCCGCTTTCCGGCTCCTAATCCGGTCTCCCGCCCCTACCCGACCTATTCAGCTTCTCTGGGTCCCGACCCACGCCGGCCACCCAGGTAACGAGGCGGCTCATTCTTTAGCTCGAGGTTTCGTCAGCCGAGCAGGAGCCGCCGACACCTGGGGAGACGCTCGGGATCGAATGGTCGCGTATCACGAGATAACTATACACTACTGTGAGCAACGGCTAATGTATCCCCCTCCGCACAAGTCTCTCACTAAATTGCAGCAGGTGACGTGGCGCCAGCTACAATCCTGCACCTTCCTCCCCCTTGCACATTTAGCCCTGGTTCACCCGGGACTGTTCACGCCGGTATGCACCCTCTGCGGCGCTCTGAAAGCGGATTCTGCACACAACCTTTATTTTTGCTCTGAGCTCCTTCCACCAGCCGATTGGCAACTCACAGACATCGAGCGATGGGAGGCTGCGGCGTCCACTTCTGACCTAGCTGCCCAACGGCAGCTAGTGGACTGGGCTTTGGAAGTCGATTAGAAGCATCACCTTCCGGCCGCGACACGCATCCAAGAGCAATCCCATCACTAGGATCTAACAATTAAGGCTTGCTCTACTTTATAAAGTTTTTCACCACCACCAAGCCAACACCGATGAACACAGTGAACGGCAACACCCTTCGCTTTGTATATCCTAGAATAGGCGAGCTAATTCACAGAAATTTTTTTATTTCACAATCACGAACTAATCACGCGCTCAACCTGGACGCATTTCTTATTGAGTAAATAGTTTGTGTATATTACCTCTCCTATTCTCTCTACCTGTCCCCTCACCTCTTTTATTTAATTTTTCCATTCTCCCTGCTATCCTTTATGTCCGGTGCCCCAGCTCAGGTGCTTCAGTATTGATGGCAGATGCCAGGGCTTGCAAAATCTTTTCCCTCCTTTTTATTATTATTTTATTGAAAACCCCTTATTCTTTCACTGTCATCGGGACCGAACCCGACCGCGGCAGTTGTGTTTCAATGGAGATGAAAAGGCGCTCGTGCGGCGTGTTCTATCAGTACACTTAAAGATCGCCACATAGAATTACTCCGCAGCCCTCCACTGTCTTCTTTGACTCCCTCCATTATTCTTTCCCTAACGTCGTGGTTCGGGTGTCCACTGATGTGGCAGACGGGTACTGCGCTATTTGCTTTCCTCAATAGCCAGTTTGTATTCGCACTGAAATTTGACCTACTGCGGGTTTCCCTTCCAAACTGTGTGCTTGAAGATTGAAATATTTGGCTACATTAGTTTTAATGGCCACTTGTGCGAGTCAATAGAAAATGCAAGATGCCTTAACTTTTTGTGCAGCACGCACTCAAGTGGTTAGAAATTAACTACAATCACTCGAAATCCCAGCGCACCTTCGAGAGTTTCTTGAACTGTCATAGACAACAGTAGGAATAGGTTGATGGTTCCATTCGCTGTACGTCGGTGGTTTCTGTGTTGCTGTCTGCGCTTTTAACATGGATTTGTGTGTGCAGGCACGTATCTACGTACATAATTGTGAGCGGCGCATTTCACTACATATCAAATGCGCTTTCTGCATTGGTGGCTGCTACCGTTTGGACATGGCGCTGCTACTCCACGTTTTTAGAACTGGAAGCCTTCGAAACCTTCTCATCGGGTTCCCTCATATGTCCCAAAACCAAATTCTGCCGAGAGTGAACCTGCCGCGGTGGCACCGTTAATATTTGTTCATTGCGAAGCGGGTAGTTTATGTCATTGCTGGCGTTCGGTACGCTCATTAGGGGCACAAGTTATCTTCTGTATACAGCCATATCGGCTGAGCTGTAACAGAATGAAGGCGTACCGCGGGTAGGAGGGGCCACTACGACAGAGAAGCTGCGCAAGCAAGTTCAGTCTTCCTGTTTGTTAAATGGTAGTTACGATGAAAACCCTGTTTTCTCTCAATGTTCAATTCTTTACAAAAGTAAATTTTCTGCATATATTGATGCAAAGCTTTCTACATGCTCACAGGTATTTAACCTTACCAGAAAATTCTCGTGTGCACTTCCCAGTCAATGCTTGTCTTCATTTCAAAGCACAACCAGTAAAAATGTATTTAGTCTAAGAGAGTAATTGCTCAGGGGCATCGACCCAAGCGCGGCTAGAGGGCTACAAAGAAAAGCTTGCACAGAAACTTCGTAATAATAATTGATAATTGGTTTTGAGAGAAAGTAAATGATGGGGTATCTGTTTCATGTATCGTTGGAAACCTGAATTGCGCCATAAGGAAAGGGATAAAAGAGGGAGTGAAAGAAGAAAGGAAGAGAGGTGCCATAGTTGAGCTGCCCTGCCTCATGCTAGCCATACCGGTTAGCTGAGCTGGTAGAGTGATTGTGCCAGTGAGCAGGTGGCTCAGCGTTCGAAGGCCAGACGAGAAAGAATTGTTCTTTAGAAACATGGTAGCTAAAGAAAAATTCTCGTCAGGGCTTCAAACGCTGAGCCACCGGATCCCTGGCGCAGTCAGTCAACCAGCTCATCTAAACACTACGGCTAGCATGAGGTAGGGCCAGAGCGTAGTGATTAATCACTCAATGTGGGAACAGTGGTAGTAAATTTTCTTTTTACGAGAATCCTCAAAGATGGAGCAGATTCGTAATATTTGGCAGTTACTCAGCAATGAATATCTACTTCACTTTAGAAATCAATTCTACTTTGGAGGATTTTTCTGAAATCCTGAGAATACATCGAATGACTAGGTTTATGAAATGATGTTCTGATCATTGATCAGCACAATTGCAGAGAACAAGATATTGCATCACGACGTGAGGTTAGTAGCGCATTGATGCTCGTGCACAATACCATAGCTCCGGTTGCCGCTGACCGAAGAGACACAACTGTGTTCAGTTTTTCAGCGATAAATATTTTTAAAGCGAAAGCTTTGGTGCCCACAAACTTGCGATTTCGCCGTGGTGGTACTTCATTGAGACACGTGACGTCAGACCGCGCTGATCGCCGCCGCAGGCATTTGGTAGGGCTTGACACCGCGTTCGTCGTCGTTGCGCTCGACTCCGCTGGCTTAGACAGCAGCGTCGCATGCGCGATAAGATGTCACAGGATTGAAAAAGAGAGCTGGCGTGCGCCGCAACCACAGTTGAGGCGACAGTATGTCCAGCGAAAATTCTGATAAGCTGGAGGAGGCCTGAAATCGACGACGGAACGAGATGAAGAGGAACTGAATCGGCCATTAAACATTTGAACAGCGCGCCGAACGACTGGTTAAACGTCGCCGTGAATATGCCGCCGCGGGACAGGCACGTTTAATGTCCGGTGTCTCGACCGTTAGCAGCAGCGACAGCAGCCGGAGGAAAGACCTGAGTTCTGTTTCGCTGAAGCCGGCCCGTGATGAACGTTTGAATACGACCAAGAGGCGTCAGCGACGGGCTCAAGAAACCGAAGAAAACATGCCGTTAGCCTAGAGAATAGGCTTCAATCCTTGGATAGCCTCGATGCTGAAATCAAACATGGACCTACAGATCAAACTGGACGTTTATGTCTGTGCTTCATACGTTGTGCAATATGTGAACACGGCCAACCAGGCAGTTTCACACTTGCTTGCGTTACATAGGTCCTGGCATGGCCGAGCTAAGCAAATGCCGTTTTTTGTCTAATGCTTCTACGCCGAAACCTATTATCTCAGAACCTATAGCTGCCTTTTCAGGCACAGCAGCAGAGAAGACATAACCTTGTGCCTAGAGGAAATAAAAAAACTGGCAGTGTTTTAGTTCTGGTTAAAGCAGGAGAGGCGCGATAGATACAGCTTTCCGAGTGCAACGCACTCAGTCGGATTGCAAAGTCAGTCTTTAACCGCTCTGTTTCGCGGGCGTTCATTCTTCTGGCGCGTTCACACTTGGACATTCGGCGGCGAGAGCGAGCGGAATCCGCTTCCGCGGCAGAGATTCCGCTGAAATACTCAGCGGAAAGGCCGATCGGTCCAGGACCGAATTCTGCCGCCGGAAAAAAATTCGCCAAATCTCGTCAGCCAATAGGAAGGCGAGTACCCGCGGCGACAAACATGGCGGCGCCCTTCGATGCTGGACGCCTCGCTTCGGACTGAATTCGTCGCTGTTACTGCATTTTTCAGCACGTTCACAGGCCATAAAAGAGCCAGCGGTCTTTCGCTTTGTCTTATCTCGCCCATAAGAAACGTTTGAGCGATAAGTATGCTTTAATTCTCATTTCGGGTGACGATTCTTCCCCTTTTAGTCTTAAGAGGGGCATCGAGTTGTTGACAAGAATACTTTCTGTCCTAACCACCAGATGGTGCCACTGGGCGTTAAAAAGTGAGAATGTTAGAAATGTCGTAACGTCCGACAAAATAGCTGCATTTAGCGTAGGCAAGCGTGCATAAGGTTTTGGTACGTATACAGCATAGATTAACCTCTTGCCACATCAGTGTACGCCATGAGCAGACGACACACAGGCGATAAGCGGCGATGCGGTGGCCGGGAATTGTGAACGAGACAGCATTTCGGCGGCCGCGGATTCCGCTTCCTCTCGCCGCCGAATGTCCAAGTGTGAACACGCCATTCATCTTCGTTTATGGAAGCGGAATCATTCTCTCCTCCCGCCCACTCCCCCTCACTTGGTCTTACCGGCACGCCGCAAAGCCGGCAGCTCCTCCGCGCCACGTGGCCAACCAGGTTACCAAGCAGTGTGGCGGCGCCACCACGGTGGCCACGGCGACGAAACGCTGAATGCTCGAAATTCCCCCATAGTGTAGCTTTCGCTACAAGATGGTTAAAATTTCAATGGCTACTGCTCGCTTAACCTCGTCTCACTGGGAGGTTAGCAAAAACGATAGGAAGATTTTAAAGTTGGTAAACCGAGTAGACATGCGAAAGCGTGGATTTAATCTCGTTTGTTTGCTGGGCCCTCGGCACGTCTAGCAACCGTATTAGACTCAGCCTTAGCCCTGATTGCGTTTAAGCTTATAAGATCTCCTTGCTCCAACGACGGAAGTTGTTGAAGACGACAATGTGCAGTACGCAGCGCAAGAGTGTGTTGCAGTTTAACAAAAGGCGCAACCAGCTGTGAAAGGGTTAATCAGGATTCCTAGCTGGGTCGTTGGCACGTCTAGCAACCGTTTTACTCAGCGTTAGCTCTGATTTCATGGCGCCCTCGTGCAGTGGTCTGCGTAGCTCATCTCTGTGTGCCTCAGAGGGTTCGAAAGCCAGTCTCGACAATATTTATTTTACTTCTGCATGGCCTGCTGCTACTATGGTAAGCTCCTAAAGGTTATCTTCAAGGTAAAGCTTCACACACACACAGTTTCGGCGCTCTCTGAAGTCCTCAACATCTCCCTAGGATCTGTCGCTTACTGAGCGAACAAGCCGAACAGACTGCCGTTAAATTTTACGTCATAAGCTCAAACGACGGAGTGGTTCGCGTGTGTGTTCAAATGCTTAGGTTTCGCGAGCCCGCACTCCAGACAGTGTCAACGTTTTCTATTCTTCAAGTAAAAGTTGCAAAGGTTGGATCTTCCGCTGCACTTCGCGGAAGCGGAACTCCGCGTCGCTTTGCCGTTTTGCCTTTCAAGGTTACGCTAGTGATGGCAATCCTTGCCCTGGTTCCGAGGACCTGTCACGTTTGCCACTTTGCGAAGCGACAGAAGAAGCTCACTCTTCTGTAATGCTACATGCGCCTGAATGCTCAAAGAAAAACAGTTGAGTTGAGATGTTGAAAGCTACAGGGGGATTAGCCTTGCTTATTCTGCGGCACACAATAACTCCACACAGTCCACATCACAGTCCACTCCAGAAGTCACCATCTAAGCACATATTCAGTCAGAGGTTGAGGTGTTGGATGCTACAGGCAGTTGCTCCACAGCAGTGTCCCTTCGATATTAACAATCTCACATCTACCCCGCTAAGCGCACAGTCTCTTATAATAGCACACATTCTCTCCCGCAGTCACCATCTATGCACAGAATCAATCAACAAAGTTCACATCACAGTCCACTCCAGAAGTCACCATCTATGCACATATTCAGAAACAGCAGAACATAGGCCATTGTAGTGCCACACGCCATACACACATTCACTCACAGTATAAAGTAGTACACTCCGGAAGACACCATATACGCACACATTCAATCACAGTAGGCCAGAGTCTGTTCCTGCTGTCACCATATAAAAACAAGATCCGTGTTCAGCAGAAATGTTAAAAGAAGGCGTCCAGCCTCCCTTCTGCATGCCTGGTTTCCACACCGGTAGACAATGTCCCGCACTGTGCTGTGACGGGTTCCTGTCTTCTTGAAGGAAGCGAACATCACATGCCTTTCCGCGTTGTACTCTGGGCAGTACATAATATAATGTTCGATATCCCCACACACACACCATATAAAGAGCAGAGCGGAGATGATGCTATGCCGGTCTTATGCATGCATGCAGTAGTGCGAGCAGAGGCCGTGCGAATTGGACGTAGAAGGGTCGCCTGAGATCTTCTCAGTCCCTTGGTCACACATAGCTTGTGGGGCGCACTCCACAGGGTACTGAAGTGATCGAGCACCGTTTTCCTGCAGAGACGTTTCCCATCTCGAGGTACTTTTTTGATGAAATCCTTGAGAGAGCTTTATGGGCGAGACTGTCTGCCACCTCATTACCGTTGACTCCTATGTGAGAGGGCACCCACTGGAAACGTAGAGTAAAGCCTCTGCTGTGCAGATTCTGCACCAAGCGCAGAGAGCTTTGAGAGAAGGCGTCAGTAGGGAATCCGCGCTCTAATCTCTGAAGGGCAGATTTTGAGTCAGTTAGGATGACAACAGGTTGAGCCGGACAAGACCCTAGCTTCCGTAAAGCCGCCTCAATAGCAACACTTTCAGCCGTTGTGGAGGATACGACAGCAGTACATCGTACGGACCAGTTACAGTCCAAAGAAGGAATGTAAAAAGCCGCTGCGCTTGCTCTTTTGACCTTGTCCACAGAACCATCCGTGAAAATTTGAAGATGGCAGGCATACTCTGTTTCCAATTATTCCAGTACAAGCGAACGCGTTGCTGCCAAAGGAGAGCTGCGCTTTGCGCTCACATGAAGAATTGTGACCTTTCAGTCGAGGGGCGGAAAAGACCAGGGGGGTTTCAACCGTTTCCTTTCCCTTCGGACATTAATGCCTAAAGAACTAAGAGTATTGAGTGCCAAGTAAGCCTTCGACTCATATCTCTTGCAGAGCCGCAGGAGAAGGGATCGCCCAGCTACCGTCTCTCCTAAGCGGTCAAGATGCATTAATAGTCTCTGAGAAGCGATAAGGCTAAGAGGTTTCGATAGGGACTCATGAAGTACTGCCTTATTCGCCGCCGCCTGGGCAACTCCAATGGCTCTTCTTAGGCCCTTTCTGTGGACAACTTCGAGACGTTCAAGTTGTGATGCCGAGGGGGAAATTAAAGGTAATTGATACATTTTCCGGCTGACCACCAGCGCTGCATGAAGTTTGACCATTGAAGAAGGGTGGTTTCCCCATTGCTCACGTGCTATTCTACGGATCACATTGAGACGAGAAGATACAGATCAAACAATCGCGTCTACAGCTTTTCGCCACTGTAGACGGGAATCAATAATGACGGCCAGGAATAGCGCGTGGTTGAATTGACGGATGCAAGAGTGACCGAGGTCTTTCTTCTTTAGCGCTTGACGTCTTCCTACACCTGGAAACAGAATACAGCCGGATTTGTCCACTGACAGAGACAACCTCACACCTTGAAGGTAAGCTTGTGCCGAAAGTATAGCCTATCGAGCTATCAGGGCTAATCGCTTGTGTTGGTAGCCAGTAATCCAAATACAGATGTCGTCAGCATAAAGTGGCATACGCACTTGCCTGCAACTTTTTTTCAACGAATCGGGTAGGCCAGCCATTACGGCGTTAAAGAGCGTGGGGGAAGAACACTTCCTTGAAGCACACCACGTGATAGAACCCTTTCGGTGCTTGCCGTACTCCTTAACCGTACACGAACCGCGCGATTACTTATAAACTCGTAAATGAATCTTAACATATGGCCCTGTATGCCAATGCCTTGCAATCTGTTTAGAATTGAGCTTTGAAGCACGCTGCCGTATGCCTTTGCAACATCAAGAAAAATGGCTAAGGTGGAAAGGCCGAAAGCTCTCTGGTGTTCATGTGACTGATCAAGTCTAAGACGCTATCTTGGGCACTAAGACCTCGGCGGAATGCTGTCATACATGATGGCAGTGCCTTTCTGTCCTCAAGCCACCATGATAAGCGTTCATTTACCAGCGTCTCCATCAACGTAGCTACACAGGAGTTCAATGACAAAGGGCGATACGAGGCAAGGTCTGTCATGCCTTTGCCATTCTTCAGTAGTGGAACTACATCTGCCACCTTCCATGACGGAGGAACATCGCCAGTCTCCCAAACTCGATTGATGAAGTTGAGGAGCTCCTTTCTGAATTGCAAGGGCAGATTATTCAGCATTTGATTGGTGATGCCGTCGGGACCTGGTGAACACCGGCGCCGCAGGCCACTGAGCGCAGTCTGAAGCTCACGAAGCGTGAACGGGACGTCCGTGATAGACCTGGAGGAAGCAGGTGTTGTATATATATATATCTATTCCAGAATCAGCGCGTACGAGTGCATCTGCAAATTCCTCTGCCAAGCACGCGATAGGTTTTTCCTTGCGTATTGTAAGAGCTTCAAAAGGCTTCGAAGGGCGAGATTCTCCAGAAAGGCTGCCAATAACTTGCCATATTCTCGTTATCGGTGAGAACACAGTCAAACTAGCACAGAATGAGGCCCATTGCGACCTATACAGCTTGTTCGTGTGCCGTCTAATAGAAGAATTTAGCCTACTGTAGGTCGCCTTCAGTTGCCTGTCGTCCTTCTTCCGCACGAGTTGGCGCTTCGCCATTCTTCTTGCTGCACAAAGGTTCCTGAGTTTTAAATCCGGGGCCGGAAAATGATCAGGTAACTTGACCGCCGTAGTTGCTGCTAGCTTACTAGAAACCTACTAACTCTATCGTGTTGACTTTCGCTCCCAACTCAGAGCGCCCCGAAAAAATTGATCTGGGATTCACAAAACACGCAGTTGCAGATTTCACTGAAGCTCCTCCACGGTATTTTAGATGCCAACGGTTTGAGCACGTGGCCAAAGTTTGCACAAAGGATCGACGCTGTAAGCGGAGCGAAGGCAACCACGATTTTAAAACCTGCAGGGCAGATTTTGCTTACGCCAATTGCGGTGGAGATCATCCAGCGAGTTTCGGAGGCTGCCTCTTCCGTGTGAGCGCTCTGCGCCGTCGGATGTCGTTTATTGCTGGTCCAAAACCCCCACCGACTGAGACGCCTGTCCCAGGATTAGACGAGTTCCCAGTATTAGAGTTTGATGTTGTTTCGTTGCCCAACAATGTCCTTAAGAGACCTGAGTCCAGCAAGACGACAAGGCCCAGTGCGCGCGAGTCGACTGTTCGACCTCCAGCATAAAGTGTCCATGTTCCTGAGCGGCCGGATCACAGCCAGAATCCAAGGCAAGGGGGACCATCATATGCACAAGTGACAAAAAAGCCAGCTACTGCGGCCAAAATTGTGTTCCCGTCGGCATCTTTTGTCGATGTTGTAAGTGAGTGCGTTACGCAAAATAAGGAGCTCAAATATCAAGGTATGTCTTACCTTCTTCATGTTTTGTTTGGGGCCCTGCGTTCACATGTTCCAGCGATGGCGCCTGGTAACCTGAATAATTTCCTACAGCTGGTGCTTTATTTTGAGTCCCTAATTTCCACCATCGCAGCAAACTTCCTTGCGAACTCAAATGGATGGTGCTAAACCTCGTGGATCTCATATGCACCGAAAAGTGCCGTTTATATTGCAGTGGAACTGCGCTGGGATTTTAAGTCGGTTAGCTGAACTAAAACTGTTCTTGAAAGAGACTTGTGTTCCAGTATTGGCCTTGTCAGAAGTTGGCCTGCCAAGCGGGAAATGTTTGACTGGATATGTCGCCCATAAAAACTGCAGCATAAAGTCATTTCCTGCAGGAAGTGCTGCGCTTTACATAACAAGAGAAATTCCACATGTTTCTCTAAGCGTTGCCGATCTTTGCACGGATGACATTGAGGTAGCGGCTGTGAGAATACAGCTCGGCTCTGGAACCCTTTCTATTGCATCCGTGTACGTGTCTCCGCGGAAAAAGGTATCATTAGATTTGTTACTACAGCAGCTCTGCGACCGCTGCCCAGCACCTAGAATCATCTGCGGTGATTACAATGCCCATCATGCCGTTTGGGGCGACACGAACACGGATTCCTGTGGACGCAAACTTGTAGAGGTTATTGAGAGGTTGGAGCTGTGCGTTGCCAATGACGGAAGCCCCACGTTTGTCCGGCCTCCAGCCTCAGCGACAGCTATAGACCTAACACTGCATTCACCTGACGTCCGCGTGAGTTGGTCAACAGCGCCTGACCAAATGGGAAGTGATAGCTATCCGATATTTGTGTTTGCTTCCGACTTTCATAAGCATGGTCGTAAAATTAGCAACGTAGTCAACTGGGACAAGTACAGAAAGCACCTAGAACGTGTTTCTGGTGATGTTGATATTCAATCACAGTAGAACGTAGTCCATTGCAGTGTCACTATTCATACACACCATCACTCACAGTATAACGTAGTCCTGTCCAGAAGACCCCATCTACGCATACATTCAATCACAGTAGACCATAGTCGTTCCTGCTGTCACCATTTAGAAACAAGATCAGTGTCCTGCAGTAAAATTAAGAGAAGGCGTGCAGCCTCCCTTCTGCATGTCTGGTTTCCACTCGGGTAGACGATGTCCTAAACTGCAATGTGAAGGGTTCCTGTCTTCCTGAAGGAAGCGAACATCACATAACTTTCCGTGTTGTAATCTGGGCAGTATACATTACAATGATCGATACCACCACACACACCACATAAAGGAAGTAGCGGAGACGATGGCATGGCGGTCTTATTCATCCAGGCTGGAGTGCGAACAGAGGCCGTGAGAATTCGATGCAGTAGAGTCGCTTGGGATCTTCTCAGTCACTTGGTTACACATGGCTTATGGGGCGCACTCCTGAGGGTACTGAAATGATCGAGAACCGTTTTCCTGTAGAGAATGTTTCTATCCTGAGGTACTCTTTTTAATGGATACCTAGACAAAGCTTCATGGGCAAGGCTCTATGCCACCTACTTGCCGCTCATTCCTATGTGAGAGGGCACCCGTTGGAAATATAAAGTACAGCCTCTGCTGTGCAGATTCTGCACCAAGCGCAAAGAGCTTATAGACAAGGCATCAGTGGGGAATCCGCGCTCTAGTCTATGAAGGGCGGATCTTGAATCAGTTAGGAAGGCAACAGGTCGAGCCGGACAAGACCCTACCTTCCGTAGAGCCGACTCAGTAGCAACACTTTCGACGGTTGTGGAGGATACGACAGCAGTAAAGCGTACAGATCACTTACCGTCCGAAGAACAAATGTAAAAAGCCGCTGCGCTAGCTTGTTTGCCCTTGTCCACAGAACCATCCGTGAAAATTTGAATACCCTGTTTCCAGATGTTCAAGTAGGAGCGAACGCATTGCTGCCAAAAGAGAGCTGCGCTTTGCGCTCACGTGGTGAATTGTGACAGCTCGAAGAGAAACATTCAGCTGCTTTGTACAGCGTGAAATAGAAACACATCCTACTACCTGCAAGCGCTTCAAAGCTATTAAACAGAAACATTAGACGATTTCAGCATATGATTCTTAAAGCGGTTTATACGTCTATGGACCACTGCTGTAGTGTTTTCACCTTAAGTGTGTGTCAGAATATATCTGCGGTAGTCATATTGCCAGCTTATGCTCTCAGTTAGTGAGAAGTGCTGCTGCATTATGCTATTTTAATGAAGAAGTTGCTGTGCTTTGCGGAATATTTACTGTGCCGGGATTTCTATTCATCTATTCTCCGTGGTTTTTCCAAGTTTTATTCAGAGTTCTTCTAAGAAACCCGTGCAACGTGATCATCTTCGCCGGCCTGCCAGCGCGGGCTTGGCTTAGTCCATCTTTATGCAAAGCATAATATTGCTCGCTTTGTTTTTTTCGCGACACGTACCATCACATGTTTCGAGAAATTCTGCAGACAAATTTAGTTAATTATATGCCCATGCCGAATGTGCCCTCAAACTTTTACAAGTTATATACGGAAACAGTGCCCTTCAAACTTAAATTCAGAAAAACGCCATTTTTTGTGTCATCTGTGAACTGCCGACAATGTGGTGTTACTGAATTAATAGAACGTTGTTCTTCCATTTTAAGGACGCAATTATCTTCTGGGAGACCTTGCAATGACATTTGCAAGAATGAGTTCATTTGAGTTCTCTGAGCAGTCGATGCCTCACAACAATGCAATATGTGGCTGAACATCTTGGTATGAGGTTCAATTTTCTGATATGAATACACAGGTTATGGAATTCTAAATCGATGAACCGGCACAGTGAATCAGCTCTTTCCACAAATGTCAATGCCATTTCTGCAAAGTTATTGTTTCCTTGAGAAAAATGTATGAACAGAAATACTTGAAAACGTAGTGGCATTTCCTGTTTGTGATGTGCTCATCCTTACGTCCTGTCCAGTGCTCTGTTTTGTCTTTCAGAGACGTCTTCAGAGGTAAGACACGAAATTGGGCTAGTCGGTTCATAGCGAATGCCAAAAAACAGTTCGAATAGGAAGTGACAAAAAGTGGCACGTGAAAGGAAGTGTTCTCTGAAAATTGATTTGAAGGTAAGGAAAGGCGCAGTAAGTCTCACTTCCGCGGCGATATTAGTATTATTAGCTTAGGTGACAGAAAGTGTGTGAATGCGTGTTCGTGCACGTCTTTCGTGCTTGTTGGCTATTCTGTCTTTTTTAGTTGCTTGCATCATCAAGGGTAGGTGTTTTCTGGCACGCATGCTAACCGCAACAAGGGTTGTTGAGAGCACCAGTAAATTTCTTCCTTTGCAAGGAGGGTGAGCGGCCACAACAAATTTTGTGGCCGCCATTCTGGCTATGACATGACATCACACCGAGATGCTCCATCTTGTAATTGAGAAACCCAAACTATGTCGCCATTTCGTCTGCTAACGTCATAATCACGTGCTTCCACTTATTATAGCCACAATGTGCCGTGACGTCATCATTGGCAGCCCAAATGCGCCGGAATCTTTCATTTGAGACTCCAAAAGTATGCCGCGATTTTTGAATAAAAGCCAGATTAACATAGCTTCACCTCTGTCCGCGACACTGGGTTTGACCTCATCATTGGCACCCAAATTTCGCCGCTATTTAAGATTATTGTGTCCTAGTCACGTGGGGCCTAAGTCGGCCGCCTTCCTAGGATGAATTATTGACGTCATCTAATAGTGATTGTTATTGGCCGACATCCTGTATTTATGAGTGTCGTCAGCAATCAATCACCAGTTGGATATGCCAGTGACACCACCAATCAATGACCAATAGGGTTGCTATTGATTTTCCATGGCGACCGCGATTTTCAATTCCTCAGACTTACTCCTCAACTTCTCGTGGCTGGAGCCTCAAAGGGCTCTCCTCCAACGGGCGCGACTAGCGGCCCCGTTCAGCGCTGTCCTCGACTAAGGGCCCCACCTATGTAAATTGCCCCTTTTAATGCGAATGTTTTCTCGGACGAAAACTAGCGATATCGCTGTGGCGGTACTCCGAGGTGGCGCATGACGTCACAACGTGTGCCTCGCCGCCGATATTTCTTTCTCTTTCTCGCTCCCTAGTCTCTACTAGTAGCACGGAGCCATAGGTGTTCCGCCGCTGCGCAGCGCCGCGCCTTTCCTCAAAATGCAGCTTATAATAAATGTAATTGGTTTTTGGGGAAAGGAAGTGGCGCAGTGTCTGTATCGTATATACTTGTCACCTGAACCGTGCCGCAAGGCAAGGGATAAAGGAGGGATTGAAAGAAGAAAGGCAGAGGTGCATTTGTGGAGGGCTCCGGAATAATTTCGATCATATAGGGATCTTTAACGAGCACTGACATCGCAGAGCACACGGGCGCGTTTCAATTTTCAGTTTTAAAGCGAACGCTTTACAGACCGCAAACTTGCGATTTCGCTGTGGCGGTGCACCGAGGAGGCACATAACGTCACAATGCGCGCCTCGCCGCGGATATTTCTCTCTCGCCAGCTCCCTAGTGACGACTGTGCATACGCCACTAACCCCTCGTAGCCCGCGAGTGGGTGTGTACGTGCTGCTTGTTTTGTCTATGTTTTACTGCTTTCCAACTCAGTCACCCCTCACAGGCCCGAAGCCTTAATCTTCTTTGGTATATTGGTAAATTTTCTCCCCTGCATGGTGCCGCCTTGCAGGACCGAAGTAGTTGGTGTACGTGACTGTTCTGTTGGCTGTATTTTAATTTTATAACTTCAACATCGCGGCTATGCAGTAGCGAAGGTGCGGGGCCTACGTGACTTCTTCTCTGTGTATTGAATACTTAGTGCGCTTTTTGCTTTTTTTGGGCTCAATGTAAGTTTTTGGACTCAACTCAGTGCCTGAAGCAATGCCCGCGAGAGTCTTTCCCGTTAACGACCGATGGCTTTAAAAGAAGCCGACTCAGTCCCCCCGCTTCAGTGCGCTCCTCCCACCGAGCCCTCCCGTATCAAAGCACGAATAAGGAGTCCACATAAACAGGGAGCGAGTTATGCGCCTTTCCTTTGCTCAAAGCTATCGCCGTCTAGAACATTGTCGACACCAACATGAAGGCGTTTCGCTCTCTGAGCCATGAGGACGTGCATCACATGGGCTCCGTCAACGGTTGCTCGTGCTGGCGGAATATCGACCTGAAGTGACCTGCTTTCCATCGGATACAGTCTGTGAAGGTGTTGTGCACCTCTAGGCACCATTTTTCGGCCCTTTTCGCCCAATGGAACCGATTTTGGAAGATTTTTCTGTCGCGCCAGGCATGGAACATCGTCGCCGGTTAGGCCTAACGCCGCCGGCTGCTCATCGCCCTGTTCGTCTCCGGGTCTACATCGTCACAGATGGAGTACCGCGTTGATAGCGAAATGATTTCCCCAGAAGAATTCGAAAATGATCCACGGTGGTCCCGCCCCGTCCGGGCCCACAACAAGCTCTACCCCACCACGAAGCCGACATCGTCCAATGACGCGTCAGCTGCGTCCAGTTCCTGGGCAGGTCCAGGCAAGCCTCTCAACCGCCGCACTGCAAGTCTACTCCGCCGAAAAACAAGAAACACGCTCCACTTCCTCGTCTACCAGCTTCAGACCTCAAGATTGTGTTCCGCCCGGGCGGTGGTCTCGACCTGCGGCCCGTGAACGGCGGAGCTCTTCTCCAGCTTCTCTGCAGTGGCGCAGAGATCGACTACGCGCTACCGCGAAGTCTGGAAAAGCTCCGAATCAACCCTTACAATAACTCGTTCACCGTGAGTACGCCTTCGGAAGCCCGGAAGAAACGTAACGTCCAACTACAAACACTCAGGCTCCACGAACAACAGTATCAGATGAAAAAATACGTCGCGGCCCCCGACAACGCCGCCAAAGGGATGTTCTACAACGCAGCATATAACCAGACTCAAGCAGATATTTTCTCCGACCTCGTGGCGCTGAGCCCAAGCCGCCACTTCACGATCGCCGACGCCCGCCAACTAGGCCGCACCAAGTCCATCTTGGTCACCTTTATTGTCACCACGGAAGTTCAAAGACAGCTCGTCTTCTACGGCACCCTCTGCACGTGTCATCCCTTCGAGGCGAAAATTGAAGCATGCTTCAACTGCCGCAAGCCAGGCCATCGTGCTGATGTGTGTCCGAAAGAGCGCACCGACATTTGTCCTCCCTGCGGTGCGTCTCATTCCATCAAAGAAACGCCGGATTGCAGTCCCAAGTGTATCCTGTGTAATGGAACGCACTTCACAGGGACGCACAAGTGCAAAGTACGCTTCGAATGCTCCGGCAACACCACGACAGTCTATACTCTTCGGACAACGCCCCCGGTGAGTCCACCACCGTCTTCGCCACCCAAGAGTCCCAGGGCGTCGCGAAGCCGCCAACGCTCCACCTCCCGCCCAATAACTGGTCGCAGTCGCAGCCGTTCCTTGTCCTTCCCACCACTTCCAGGCTAAAGGGTCCAGGACTCTTCGAAACAGGTGAGCTGGGGGCCGCAGTCTTCCTCGCTCGAGAAGGAAAACGCGGAGCTAAAAGCACAATTGTCCTCCCAGAGTCGCGAAATTGCTGCTCTAAAAGAGCAACTGCAAAATCTTTTAAGGCGTGAACACTTCCCACCGACATTTCCCCCAATGGTGCAAACCCCGACACATCCAAACGTGCCCCGTTCCTCCTCCGTCTCTACCCTCACCGCCTCCAACTCGCGCGCCACGTCACTGGCACGTGGACTCCCCGCTAAACGCAAGTCCGTCGATGAGGCCAATTCTCCCTCCCAAGTAGTCACTGACAACCTTGTACACCAGGTAACGTATTTCATGCAAGATTTTGAGAAACGCATGATGGCGACGCTAAACACGTTCCGCTCCCAAACTGAAACATGGATGAACAACATTTCTGACCGCGTGGCGGTGCTCGAAACCCGCCAGAGCAATCTGGAGGCCAATGTCGCGCAATTCCAAACAAAGATTCACGAGCCTCTCCCCAGAGGTCATACGCCACCCCCTGCACCTTCATCTCTCCGTCATTACCCAACATGGCTGCGACACCCAAACGCATTAAGGTGTGGCAGTGGAACTGCAGGGGTTTTCGCTCAAAGCGAGATAACCTGCAGCTTTACTTACAAACCCTCTCTAGCCGCGACGCCGCCCGGTCATTGCGCTTCAGGAAACTCTGACCTCAGTCAAGCTCCGAAACTACACCGCATACGAACCTTGTACCCAGCCACAGACCAGGATCGCCACGCTCGTACATCGCAATATCACTGCGATAGAGCACCCATTAGAGGTGGACGACATAGACGGTCTCCTGCTAGAGCTTCTCTCATCCACGCGCAAGTCACTCAGCCTCTTCATCCTCAATCTCTATAGCCCACCAAAAGGTCCTCCTGCCCCTCTTCTTGCGGCTTTCCGCAAGACGCTCTCGATCAGTTCGAACAACTCCCTGTTGGTAGTGGGCGACTTTAACGCCATACACATAAGTTGGGGGTACCGCAAGAACTGTCGCAAAGGTACCTCCCTGTGGTCATTCATTCAGGACGAAGGCCTCTCCCTTTTGAACGTCACCACGATCCCCACCCGTATTGGTTCCAGTGTTCAGCACAACACCAGCCCAGACCTAACAATTAGCAAACACATTCGCGACAGCCGATGGATCAACACGACACACTCCTTTGGCAGCGACCATTAAATCATTTCCACAGAGGTCAATATCTCTTCCATTACCTGGCCAAAACGACGAGGGACACATGTTTTGGATTGGGACAAATTCCGCCAACTTCAGCGCCTAACCCCGAACACCATCACGGACCTCTCTGAATGGACCGCCAGTCTCAACCGCGATGTCGCCCGCGCTATCTCCACCATTTCCGAAACTGAGGACATGTCGGCCGCTGACAGCCGGCTCCTCCATATGTGGGAAGGACATGCCAGCCTGCAAAGGCGCTGGCTCAGTCAAAAGCACAATCGGCCCCTCAAACGCCGTATCATCTCGTACGCGAGATGGAAACACATGCATGCGACCTTGCCCATCAACAATGGGGACAGGTCTGCGATCGCATGAGTGGCAATTTAGGCCTCAATGACACCAGGTCCTTCCTCAGATGTCTTCTGGACCCGGGTCAACCGAAGGCCACCCAACGCAAGCATGTCACACGCATCTTGCACAAGCTCCCCCTCTCAGACGATGCACTCCTCCAAGCCCTCAAAGATCAATATCTCACCAACACCCCTCCCACCCCCCCCCCCCTGTACACGGGAGACCCCAACCCGGAACTCGATGTGGACATCTCTCCGGCGGAGGTTCGGGCCGCCATGCACAAACTTCGGACCACGACCGCCCGCGGCGCTGACGGAGTCACCAACAAGGCGCTCCGCAATCTCGACGGCCAGTCCGTGGAGGCTGTTGAAGACTTGTTCAATCACTGCTGGCGAACGAGAACCCTCCCTTCGCAGTGGACTCATGCCCGCATAACTTTCAGCCCCAAGCCAAGAAAGCCTCTTGAGATAAGAAATCTTCATCCCATTTCCCTTACGTCTTGCATCGGCAAGCTCTTTGAGCACGGCGTCCTTGGTCGCCTCCAGGAACACATGGACGACAACCTCCTCTTCCTCCCAACGATGGTTGGTTTCCATACCCACCTCTCCACCCAAGATATCATGCTTCAGCTCTCAGAAGACGTACTCCACCCCCGAAACAAGAGGTGCATGCACGCGGTCCTGGCCCTGGATCTAAAGCAGGCATTCAACAATGTACCTAATTCGGCCACATTGGACGCCCTGTCATCTCTACACGTCGGCACTTGTACCCATCAGTACATCTCAGCCTTCCTCCGCCATCGCACAGCTGAAATCACTTTTGGCTCACTCTCCTCCCCTGCTTTCTCCCTCGGTAGCCGAGGTACCCCTCACGGATCGGTACTCTCCACGCTTCTATTTAATATAACTCTCATTCCCATGGCAAAGGTTCTTTCAGCCATTCCCACCCTCTCGCACTCTTTATATGCCGGCGGCATCACCCTGTGGACCTCCACGGGTAATGTCGGCACCATTGAAGAGACTACAAGCGGGGGAAGACATGGTGACCTCCTATGCCCATCAGGTCAGCCTTGCATGCTCTCCTACAAAATCGGATCTTCTGGTCCTTCGCCCCCCCCCCCCGGGGAAGACTGGAAAAAACTCCCCCACCTGGCATCGACGTCACCATTGATGCCACCCGCATACCAGATGTAGACAAAGTTCGCATCGAGGGGATGGTTCTTCAGAACAATGGCATGAACACTGCCACAATCACCAAGCTCACTGCTACCTTTCAACAAACCGTTCGCCTCATTAGACGTATCGCTAACAAACACCGAGGCATGCGGGAACATCACCTACGCCGCCTGATCCAGGGCCGGGTAGTTTACTCCCAGACCTATCTCTTCCTCTCCCGAGTAGAGAAGAACAAAGTCAACTGCCTCATCCGTCAGGCGTACAAGACGACCCTAAACCTCCCCAGCACACGTCGAATGAACGCCTTCTTAAGATGGGCGTGCACAACACCCTCGCCGGGCTCACCAAGGCCCATCGATCTGCCCAACTTGATCGGCTCTCCTCCACCCTAGCCGGCTGTCACATTCTTGATGCCATTGGCCTACACCCCCCTGGCTATTATACCCGCACCTTCTCCCTCCCATACCGCACACGAGACCTCATCAAAAATTCACCCCATCCCCAAGAACATGCATCCCGAGCATCACGCGGCTCGTCGTGCTGCTCGGGCTGCAGCCCTACACAAACACTATGGCGCACAGCCGGAGAGCGTCTACGTCGACGCAGCCTCTTACACCTCCTCTTCCGCCTTTGCCCTGACGGTAGTGTCCAATTCGTACACCCCTATTACGGCAGGCACTGTCATTGCCCTCACTCCTGCAGAAGCAGAGGAGGCAGCCGTAGCCTTAGCCATCGCTACTACATCGGCGACCCACATTTTCAGCGACTCAAAGACCGCGGTCCGTAGCTTTGAGAAAGGCCGGTTCTCGGAACCCGCTTTCCGGCTCCTAATCCGGTCTCCCGCCCCTACCCGACCTATTCAGCTTCTCTGGGTCCCGACCCACGCCGGCCACCCAGGTAACGAGGCGGCTCATTCTTTAGCTCGAGGTTTCGTCAGCCGAGCAGGAGCCGCCGACACCTGGGGAGACGCTCGGGATCGAATGGTCGCGTATCACGAGATAACTATACACTACTGTGAGCAACGGCTAATGTATCCCCCTCCGCACAAGTCTCTCACTAAATTGCAGCAGGTGACGTGGCGCCAGCTACAATCCTGCACCTTCCTCCCCCTTGCACATTTAGCCCTGGTTCACCCGGGACTGTTCACGCCGGTATGCACCCTCTGCGGCGCTCTGAAAGCGGATTCTGCACACAACCTTTATTTTTGCTCTGAGCTCCTTCCACCAGCCGATTGGCAACTCACAGACATCGAGCGATGGGAGGCTGCGGCGTCCACTTCTGACCTAGCTGCCCAACGGCAGCTAGTGGACTGGGCTTTGGAAGTCGATTAGAAGCATCACCTTCCGGCCGCGACACGCATCCAAGAGCAATCCCATCACTAGGATCTAACAATTAAGGATTGCTCTACTTTATAAAGTTTTTCACCACCACCAAGCCAACACCGATGAACACAGTGAACGGCAACACCCTTCGCTTTGTATATCCTAGAATAGGCGAGCTAATTCACAGAAATTTTTTTATTTCACAATCACGAACTAATCACGCGCTCAACCTGGACGCATTTCTTATTGAGTAAATAGTTTGTGTATATTACCTCTCCTATTCTCTCTACCTGTCCCCTCACCTCTTTTATTTAATTTTTCCATTCTCCCTGCTATCCTTTATGTCCGGTGCCCCAGCTCAGGTGCTTCAGTATTGATGGCAGATGCCAGGGCTTGCAAAATCTTTTCCCTCCTTTTTATTATTATTTTATTGAAAACCCCTTATTCTTTCACTGTCATCGGGACCGAACCCGACCGCGGCAGTTGTGTTTCAATGGAGATGAAAAGGCGCTCGTGCGGCGTGTTCTATCAGTACACATAAAGATCGCCACATAGAATTACTCCGCAGCCCTCCACTGTCTTCTTTGACTCCCTCCATTATTCTTTCCCTAACGTCGTGGTTCGGGTGTCCACTGATGTGGCAGACGGGTACTGCGCTATTTGCTTTCCTCAATAGCCAGTTTGTATTCGCACTGAAATTTGACCTACTGCGGGTTTCCCTTCCAAACTGTGTGCTTGAAGATTGAAATATTTGGCTACATTAGTTTTAATGGCCACTTGTGCGAGTCAATAGAAAATGCAAGATGCCTTAACTTTTTGTGCAGCACGCACTCAAGTGGTTAGAAATTAACTACAATCACTCGAAATCCCAGCGCACCTTCGAGAGTTTCTTGAACTGTCATAGACAACAGTAGGAATAGGTTGATGGTTCCATTCGCTGTACGTCGGTGGTTTCTGTGTTGCTGTCTGCGCTTTTAACATGGATTTGTGTGTGCAGGCACGTATCTACGTACATAATTGTGAGCGGCGCATTTCACTACATATCAAATGCGCTTTCTGCATTGGTGGCTGCTACCGTTTGGACATGGCGCTGCTACTCCACGTTTTTAGAACTGGAAGCCTTCGAAACCTTCTCATCGGGTTCCCTCATATGTCCCAAAACCAAATTCTGCCGAGAGTGAACCTGCCGCGGTGGCACCGTTAATATTTGTTCATTGCGAAGCGGGTAGTTTATGTCATTGCTGGCGTTCGGTACGCTCATTAGGGGCACAAGTTATCTTCTGTATACAGCCATATCGGCTGAGCTGTAACAGAATGAAGGCGTACCGCGGGTAGGAGGGGCCACTACGACAGAGAAGCTGCGCAAGCAAGTTCAGTCTTCCTGTTTGTTAAATGGTAGTTACGATGAAAACCCTGTTTTCTCTCAATGTTCAATTCTTTACAAAAGTAAATTTTCTGCATATATTGATGCAAAGCTTTCTACATGCTCACAGGTATTTAACCTTACCAGAAAATTCTCGTGTGTACTTCCCAGTCAATGCTTGTCTTCATTTCAAAGCACAACCAGTAAAAATGTATTTAGTCTAAGAGAGTAATTGCTCAGGGGCATCGACCCAAGCGCGGCTAGAGGGCTACAAAGAAAAGCTTGCACAGAAACTTCGTAATAATAATTGATAATTGGTTTTGAGAGAAAGTAAATGATGGGGTATCTGTTTCATGTATCGTTGGAAACCTGAATTGCGCCATAAGGAAAGGGATAAAAGAGGGAGTGAAAGAAGAAAGGAAGAGAGGTGCCATAGTTGAGCTGCCCTGCCTCATGCTAGCCATACCGGTTAGCTGAGCTGGTAGAGTGATTGTGCCAGTGAGCAGGTGGCTCAGCGTTCGAAGGCCAGACGAGAAAGAATTGTTCTTTAGAAACATGGTAGCTAAAGAAAAATTCTCGTCAGGGCTTCAAACGCTGAGCCACCGGATCCCTGGCGCAGTCAGTCAACCAGCTCATCTAAACACTACGGCTAGCATGAGGTAGGGCCAGAGCGTAGTGATTAATCACTCAATGTGGGAACAGTGGTAGTAAATTTTCTTTTTACGAGAATCCTCAAAGATGGAGCAGATTCGTAATATTTGGCAGTTACTCAGCAATGAATATCTACTTCACTTTAGAAATCAATTCTACTTTGGAGGATTTTTCTGAAATCCTGAGAATACATCGAATGACTAGGTTTATGAAATGATGTTCTGATCATTGATCAGCACAATTGCAGAGAACAAGATATTGCATCACGACGTGAGGTTAGTAGCGCATTGATGCTCGTGCACAATACCATAGCTCCGGTTGCCGCTGACCGAAGAGACACAACTGTGTTCAGTTTTTCAGCGATAAATATTTTTAAAGGGAAAGCTTTGGTGCCCACAAACTTGCGATTTCGCCGTGGTGGTACTTCATTGAGACACGTGACGTCAGACCGCGCTGATCGCCGCCGCAGGCATTTGGTAGGGCTTGACACCGCGTTCGTCGTCGTTGCGCTCGACTCCGCTGGCTTAGACAGCAGCGTCGCATGCGCGATAAGATGTCACAGGATTGAAAAAGAGAGCTGGCGTGCGCCGCAACCACAGTTGAGGCGACAGTATGTCCAGCGAAAATTCTGATAAGCTGGAGGAGGCCTGAAATCGACGACGGAACGAGATGAAGAGGAACTGAATCGGCCATTAAACATTTGAACAGCGCGCCGAACGACTGGTTAAACGTCGCCGTGAATATGCCGCCGCGGGACAGGCACGTTTAATGTCCGGTGTCTCGACCGTTAGCAGCAGCGACAGCAGCCGGAGGAAAGACCTGAGTTCTGTTTCGCTGAAGCCGGCCCGTGATGAACGTTTGAATACGACCAAGAGGCGTCAGCGACGGGCTCAAGAAACCGAAGAAAACATGCCGTTAGCCTAGAGAATAGGCTTCAATCCTTGGATAGCCTCGATGCTGAAATCAAACATGGACCTACAGATCAAACTGGACGTTTATGTCTGTGCTTCATACGTTGTGCAATATGTGAACACGGCCAACCAGGCAGTTTCACACTTGCTTGCGTTACATAGGTCCTGGCATGGCCGAGCTAAGCAAATGCCGTTTTTTGTCTAATGCTTCTACGCCGAAACCTATTATCTCAGAACCTATAGCTGCCTTTTCAGGCACAGCAGCAGAGAAGACATAACCTTGTGCCTAGAGGAAATAAAAAAACTGGCAGTGTTTTAGTTCTGGTTAAAGCAGGAGAGGCGCGATAGATACAGCTTTCCGAGTGCAACGCACTCAGTCGGATTGCAAAGTCAGTCTTTAACCGCTCTGTTTCGCGGGCGTTCATTCTTCTGGCGCGTTCACACTTGGACATTCGGCGGCGAGAGCGAGCGGAATCCGCTTCCGCGGCAGAGATTCCGCTGAAATACTCAGCGGAAAGGCCGATCGGTCCAGGACCGAATTCTGCCGCCGGAAAAAAATTCGCCAAATCTCGTCAGCCAATAGGAAGGCGAGTACCCGCGGCGACAAACATGGCGGCGCCCTTCGATGCTGGACGCCTCGCTTCGGACTGAATTCGTCGCTGTTACTGCATTTTTCAGCACGTTCACAGGCCATAAAAGAGCCAGCGGTCTTTCGCTTTGTCTTATCTCGCCCATAAGAAACGTTTGAGCGATAAGTATGCTTTAATTCTCATTTCGGGTGACGATTCTTCCCCTTTTAGTCTTAAGAGGGGCATCGAGTTGTTGACAAGAATACTTTCTGTCCTAACCACCAGATGGTGCCACTGGGCGTTAAAAAGTGAGAATGTTAGAAATGTCGTAACGTCCGACAAAATAGCTGCATTTAGCGTAGGCAAGCGTGCATAAGGTTTTGGTACGTATACAGCATAGATTAACCTCTTGCCACATCAGTGTACGCCATGAGCAGACGACACACAGGCGATAAGCGGCGATGCGGTGGCCGGGAATTGTGAACGAGACAGCATTTCGGCGGCCGCGGATTCCGCTTCCTCTCGCCGCCGAATGTCCAAGTGTGAACACGCCATTCATCTTCGTTTATGGAAGCGGAATCATTCTCTCCTCCCGCCCACTCCCCCTCACTTGGTCTTACCGGCACGCCGCAAAGCCGGCAGCTCCTCCGCGCCACGTGGCCAACCAGGTTACCAAGCAGTGTGGCGGCGCCACCACGGTGGCCACGGCGACGAAACGCTGAATGCTCGAAATTCCCCCATAGTGTAGCTTTCGCTACAAGATGGTTAAAATTTCAATGGCTACTGCTCGCTTAACCTCGTCTCACTGGGAGGTTAGCAAAAACGATAGGAAGATTTTAAAGTTGGTAAACCGAGTAGACATGCGAAAGCGTGGATTTAATCTCGTTTGTTTGCTGGGCCCTCGGCACGTCTAGCAACCGTATTAGACTCAGCCTTAGCCCTGATTGCGTTTAAGCTTATAAGATCTCCTTGCTCCAACGACGGAAGTTGTTGAAGACGACAATGTGCAGTACGCAGCGCAAGAGTGTGTTGCAGTTTAACAAAAGGCGCAACCAGCTGTGAAAGGGTTAATCAGGATTCCTAGCTGGGTCGTTGGCACGTCTAGCAACCGTTTTACTCAGCGTTAGCTCTGATTTCATGGCGCCCTCGTGCAGTGGTCTGCGTAGCTCATCTCTGTGTGCCTCAGAGGGTTCGAAAGCCAGTCTCGACAATATTTATTTTACTTCTGCATGGCCTGCTGCTACTATGGTAAGCTCCTAAAGGTTATCTTCAAGGTAAAGCTTCACACACACACAGTTTCGGCGCTCTCTGAAGTCCTCAACATCTCCCTAGGATCTGTCGCTTACTGAGCGAACAAGCCGAACAGACTGCCGTTAAATTTTACGTCATAAGCTCAAACGACGGAGTGGTTCGCGTGTGTGTTCAAATGCTTAGGTTTCGCGAGCCCGCACTCCAGACAGTGTCAACGTTTTCTATTCTTCAAGTAAAAGTTGCAAAGGTTGGATCTTCCGCTGCACTTCGCGGAAGCGGAACTCCGCGTCGCTTTGCCGTTTTGCCTTTCAAGGTTACGCTAGTGATGGCAATCCTTGCCCTGGTTCCGAGGACCTGTCACGTTTGCCACTTTGCGAAGCGACAGAAGAAGCTCACTCTTCTGTAATGCTACATGCGCCTGAATGCTCAAAGAAAAACAGTTGAGTTGAGATGTTGAAAGCTACAGGGGGATTAGCCTTGCTTATTCTGCGGCACACAATAACTCCACACAGTCCACATCACAGTCCACTCCAGAAGTCACCATCTAAGCACATATTCAGTCAGAGGTTGAGGTGTTGGATGCTACAGGCAGTTGCTCCACAGCAGTGTCCCTTCGATATTAACAATCTCACATCTACCCCGCTAAGCGCACAGTCTCTTATAATAGCACACATTCTCTCCCGCAGTCACCATCTATGCACAGAATCAATCAACAAAGTTCACATCACAGTCCACTCCAGAAGTCACCATCTATGCACATATTCAGAAAGAGCAGAACATAGGCCATTGTAGTGCCACACGCCATACACACATTCACTCACAGTATAAAGTAGTACACTCCGGAAGACACCATATACGCACACATTCAATCACAGTAGGCCAGAGTCTGTTCCTGCTGTCACCATATAAAAACAAGATCCGTGTTCAGCAGAAATGTTAAAAGAAGGCGTCCAGCCTCCCTTCTGCATGCCTGGTTTCCACACCGGTAGACAATGTCCCGCACTGTGCTGTGACGGGTTCCTGTCTTCTTGAAGGAAGCGAACATCACATGCCTTTCCGCGTTGTACTCTGGGCAGTACATAATATAATGTTCGATATCCCCACACACACACCATATAAAGAGCAGAGCGGAGATGATGCTATGCCGGTCTTATGCATGCATGCAGTAGTGCGAGCAGAGGCCGTGCGAATTGGACGTAGAAGGGTCGCCTGAGATCTTCTCAGTCCCTTGGTCACACATAGCTTGTGGGGCGCACTCCACAGGGTACTGAAGTGATCGAGCACCGTTTTCCTGCAGAGACGTTTCCCATCTCGAGGTACTTTTTTGATGAAATCCTTGAGAGAGCTTTATGGGCGAGACTGTCTGCCACCTCATTACCGTTGACTCCTATGTGAGAGGGCACCCACTGGAAACGTAGAGTAAAGCCTCTGCTGTGCAGATTCTGCACCAAGCGCAGAGAGCTTAGAGAGAAGGCGTCAGTAGGGAATCCGCGCTCTAATCTCTGAAGGGCAGATTTTGAGTCAGTTAGGATGACAACAGGTTGAGCCGGACAAGACCCTAGCTTCCGTAAAGCCGCCTCAATAGCAACACTTTCAGCCGTTGTGGAGGATACGACAGCAGTACATCGTACGGACCAGTTACAGTCCAAAGAAGGAATGTAAAAAGCCGCTGCGCTTGCTCTTTTGACCTTGTCCACAGAACCATCCGTGAAAATTTGAAGATGGCAGGCATACTCTGTTTCCAATTATTCCAGTACAAGCGAACGCGTTGCTGCCAAAGGAGAGCTGCGCTTTGCGCTCACATGAAGAATTGTGACCTTACAGTCGAGGGGCGGAAAAGACCAGGGGGGTTTCAACCGTTTCCTTTCCCTTCGGACATTAATGCCTAAAGAACTAAGAGTATTGAGTGCCAAGTAAGCCTTCGACTCATATCTCTTGCAGAGCCGCAGGAGAAGGGATCGCCCAGCTACCGTCTCTCCTAAGCGGTCAAGATGCATTAATAGTCTCTGAGAAGCGATAAGGCTAAGAGGTTTCGATAGGGACTCATGAAGTACTGCCTTATTCGCCGCCGCCTGGGCAACTCCAATGGCTCTTCTTAGGCCCTTTCTGTGGACAACTTCGAGACGTTCAAGTTGTGATGCCGAGGGGGAAATTAAAGGTAATTGATACATTTTCCGGCTGACCACCAGCGCTGCATGAAGTTTGACCATTGAAGAAGGGTGGTTTCCCCATTGCTCACGTGCTATTCTACGGATCACATTGAGACGAGAAGATACAGATCAAACAATCGCGTCTACAGCTTTTCGCCACTGTAGACGGGAATCAATAATGACGGCCAGGAATAGCGCGTGGTTGAATTGACGGATGCAAGAGTGACCGAGGTCTTTCTTCTTTAGCGCTTGACGTCTTCCTACACCTGGAAACAGAATACAGCCGGATTTGTCCACTGACAGAGACAACCTCACACCTTGAAGGTAAGCTTGTGCCGAAAGTATAGCCTATCGAGCTATCAGGGCTAATCGCTTGTGTTGGTAGCCAGTAATCCAAATACAGATGTCGTCAGCATAAAGTGGCATACGCACTTGCCTGCAACTTTTTTTCAACGAATCGGGTAGGCCAGCCATTACGGCGTTAAAGAGCGTGGGGGAAGAACACTTCCTTGAAGCACACCACGTGATAGAACCCTTTCGGTGCTTGCCGTACTCCTTAACCGTACACGAACCGCGCGATTACTTATAAACTCGTAAATGAATCTTAACATATGGCCCTGTATGCCAATGCCTTGCAATCTGTTTAGAATTGAGCTTTGAAGCACGCTGCCGTATGCCTTTGCAACATCAAGAAAAATGGCTAAGGTGGAAAGGCCGAAAGCTCTCTGGTGTTCATGTGACTGATCAAGTCTAAGACGCTATCTTGGGCACTAAGACCTCGGCGGAATGCTGTCATACATGATGGCAGTGCCTTTCTGTCCTCAAGCCACCATGATAAGCGTTCATTTACCAGCGTCTCCATCAACGTAGCTACACAGGAGTTCAATGACAAAGGGCGATACGAGGCAAGGTCTGTCATGCCTTTGCCATTCTTCAGTAGTGGAACTACATCTGCCACCTTCCATGACGGAGGAACATCGCCAGTCTCCCAAACTCGATTGATGAAGTTGAGGAGCTCCTTTCTGAATTGCAAGGGCAGATTATTCAGCATTTGATTGGTGATGCCGTCGGGACCTGGTGAACACCGGCGCCGCAGGCCACTGAGCGCAGTCTGAAGCTCACGAAGCGTGAACGGGACGTCCGTGATAGACCTGGAGGAAGCAGGTGTTGTATATATATATATCTATTCCAGAATCAGCGCGTACGAGTGCATCTGCAAATTCCTCTGCCAAGCACGCGATAGGTTTTTCCTTGCGTATTGTAAGAGCTTCAAAAGGCTTCGAAGGGCGAGATTTTCCAGAAAGGCTGCCAATAACTTGCCATATTCTCGTTATCGGTGAGAACACAGTCAAACTAGCACAGAATGAGGCCCATTGCGACCTATACAGCTTGTTCGTGTGCCGTCTAATAGAAGAATTTAGCCTACTGTAGGTCGCCTTCAGTTGCCTGTCGTCCTTCTTCCGCACGAGTTGGCGCTTCGCCATTCTTCTTGCTGCACAAAGGTTCCTGAGTTTTAAATCCGGGGCCGGAAAATGATCAGGTAACTTGACCGCCGTAGTTGCTGCTAGCTTACTAGAAACCTACTAACTCTATCGTGTTGACTTTCGCTCCCAACTCAGAGCGCCCCGAAAAAATTGATCTGGGATTCACAAAACACGCAGTTGCAGATTTCACTGAAGCTCCTCCACGGTATTTTAGATGCCAACGGTTTGAGCACGTGGCCAAAGTTTGCACAAAGGATCGACGCTGTAAGCGGAGCGAAGGCAACCACGACTTTAAAACCTGCAGGGCAGATTTTGCTTACGCCAATTGCGGTGGAGATCATCCAGCGAGTTTCGGAGGCTGCCTCTTCCGTGTGAGCGCTCTGCGCCGTCGGATGTCGTTTATTGCTGGTCCAAAACCCCCACCGACTGAGACGCCTGTCCCAGGATTAGACGAGTTCCCAGTATTAGAGTTTGATGTTGTTTCGTTGCCCAACAATGTCCTTAAGAGACCTGAGTCCAGCAAGACGACAAGGCCCAGTGCGCGCGAGTCGACTGTTCGACCTCCAGCATAAAGTGTCCATGTTCCTGAGCGGCCGGATCACAGCCAGAATCCAAGGCAAGGGGGACCTTCATATGCACAAGTGACAAAAAAGCCAGCTACTGCGGCCAAAATTGTGTTCCCGTCGGCATCTTTTGTCGATGTTGTAAGTGAGTGCGTTACGCAAAATAAGGAGCTCAAATATCAAGGTATGTCTTACCTTCTTCATGTTTTGTTTGGGGCCCTGCGTTCACATGTTCCAGCGATGGCGCCTGGTAACCTGAATAATTTCCTACAGCTGGTGCTTTATTTTGAGTCCCTAATTTCCACCATCGCAGCAAACGTCCTTGCGAACTCAAATGGATGGTGCTAAACCTCGTGGATCTCATATGCACCGAAAAGTGCCGTTTATATTGCAGTGGAACTGCGCTGGGATTTTAAGTCGGTTAGCTGAACTAAAACTGTTCTTGAAAGAGACTTGTGTTCCAGTATTGGCCTTGTCAGAAGTTGGCCTGCCAAGCGGGAAATGTTTGACTGGATATGTCGCCCATAAAAACTGCAGCATAAAGTCATTTCCTGCAGGAAGTGCTGCGCTTTACATAACAAGAGAAATTCCACATGTTTCTCTAAGCGTTGCCGATCTTTGCACGGATGACATTGAGGTAGCGGCTGTGAGAATACAGCTCGGCTCTGGAACCCTTTCTATTGCATCCGTGTACGTGTCTCCGCGGAAAAAGGTATCATTAGATTTGTTACTACAGCAGCTCTGCGACCGCTGCCCAGCACCTAGAATCATCTGCGGTGATTACAATGCCCATCATGCCGTTTGGGGCGACACGAACACGGATTCCTGTGGACGCAAACTTGTAGAGGTTATTGAGAGGTTGGAGCTGTGCGTTGCCAATGACGGAAGCCCCACGTTTGTCCGGCCTCCAGCCTCAGCGACAGCTATAGACCTAACACTGCATTCACCTGACGTCCGCGTGAGTTGGTCAACAGCGCCTGACCAAATGGGAAGTGATAGCTATCCGATATTTGTGTTTGCTTCCGACTTTCATAAGCATGGTCGTAAAATTAGCAACGTAGTCAACTGGGACAAGTACAGAAAGCACCTAGAACGTGTTTCTGGTGATGTTGATATTCAATCACAGTAGAACGTAGTCCATTGCAGTGTCACTATTCATACACACCATCACTCACAGTATAACGTAGTCCTGTCCAGAAGACCCCATCTACGCATACATTCAATCACAGTAGACCATAGTCGTTCCTGCTGTCACCATTTAGAAACAAGATCAGTGTCCTGCAGTAAAATTAAGAGAAGGCGTGCAGCCTCCCTTCTGCATGTCTGGTTTCCACTCGGGTAGACGATGTCCTAAACTGCAATGTGAAGGGTTCCTGTCTTCCTGAAGGAAGCGAACATCACATAACTTTCCGTGTTGTAATCTGGGCAGTATACATTACAATGATCGATACCACCACACACACCACATAAAGGAAGTAGCGGAGACGATGGCATGGCGGTCTTATTCATCCAGGCTGGAGTGCGAACAGAGGCCGTGAGAATTCGATGCAGTAGAGTCGCTTGGGATCTTCTCAGTCACTTGGTTACACATGGCTTATGGGGCGCACTCCTGAGGGTACTGAAATGATCGAGAACCGTTTTCCTGTAGAGAATGTTTCTATCCTGAGGTACTCTTTTTAATGGATACCTAGACAAAGCTTCATGGGCAAGGCTCTATGCCACCTACTTGCCGCTCATTCCTATGTGAGAGGGCACCCGTTGGAAATATAAAGTACAGCCTCTGCTGTGCAGATTCTGCACCAAGCGCAAAGAGCTTATAGACAAGGCATCAGTGGGGAATCCGCGCTCTAGTCTATGAAGGGCGGATCTTGAATCAGTTAGGAAGGCAACAGGTCGAGCCGGACAAGACCCTACCTTCCGTAGAGCCGACTCAGTAGCAACACTTTCGACGGTTGTGGAGGATACGACAGCAGTAAAGCGTACAGATCACTTACCGTCCGAAGAACAAATGTAAAAAGCCGCTGCGCTAGCTTGTTTGCCCTTGTCCACAGAACCATCCGTGAAAATTTGAATACCCTGTTTCCAGATGTTCAAGTAGGAGCGAACGCATTGCTGCCAAAAGAGAGCTGCGCTTTGCGCTCACGTGGTGAATTGTGACAGCTCGAAGAGAAACATTCAGCTGCTTTGTACAGCGTGAAATAGAAACACATCCTACTACCTGCAAGCGCTTCAAAGCTATTAAACAGAAACATTAGACGATTTCAGCATATGATTCTTAAAGCGGTTTATACGTCTATGGACCACTGCTGTAGTGTTTTCACCTTAAGTGTGTGTCAGAATATATCTGCGGTAGTCATATTGCCAGCTTATGCTCTCAGTTAGTGAGAAGTGCTGCTGCATTATGCTA
Organism: Amblyomma americanum; assembly: GCF_052857255.1. Classification (NCBI taxonomy): domain Eukaryota; kingdom Metazoa; phylum Arthropoda; class Arachnida; order Ixodida; family Ixodidae; genus Amblyomma; species Amblyomma americanum. The sequence continues at coordinate 123,990,364 of NC_135501.1, read as the reverse complement.
TTTTAATGAAGAAGTTGCTGTGCTTTGCGGAATATTTACTGTGCCGGGATTTCTATTCATCTATTCTCCGTGGTTTTTCCAAGTTTTATTCAGAGTTCTTCTAAGAAACCCGTGCAACGTGATCATCTTCGCCGGCCTGCCAGCGCGGGCTTGGCTTAGTCCATCTTTATGCAAAGCATAATATTGCTCGCTTTGTTTTTTTCGCGACACGTACCATCACATGTTTCGAGAAATTCTGCAGACAAATTTAGTTAATTATATGCCCATGCCGAATGTGCCCTCAAACTTTTACAAGTTATATACGGAAACAGTGCCCTTCAAACTTAAATTCAGAAAAACGCCATTTTTTGTGTCATCTGTGAACTGCCGACAATGTGGTGTTACTGAATTAATAGAACGTTGTTCTTCCATTTTAAGGACGCAATTATCTTCTGGGAGACCTTGCAATGACATTTGCAAGAATGAGTTCATTTGAGTTCTCTGAGCAGTCGATGCCTCACAACAATGCAATATGTGGCTGAACATCTTGGTATGAGGTTCAATTTTCTGATATGAATACACAGGTTATGGAATTCTAAATCGATGAACCGGCACAGTGAATCAGCTCTTTCCACAAATGTCAATGCCATTTCTGCAAAGTTATTGTTTCCTTGAGAAAAATGTATGAACAGAAATACTTGAAAACGTAGTGGCATTTCCTGTTTGTGATGTGCTCATCCTTACGTCCTGTCCAGTGCTCTGTTTTGTCTTTCAGAGACGTCTTCAGAGGTAAGACACGAAATTGGGCTAGTCGGTTCATAGCGAATGCCAAAAAACAGTTCGAATAGGAAGTGACAAAAAGTGGCACGTGAAAGGAAGTGTTCTCTGAAAATTGATTTGAAGGTAAGGAAAGGCGCAGTAAGTCTCACTTCCGCGGCGATATTAGTATTATTAGCTTAGGTGACAGAAAGTGTGTGAATGCGTGTTCGTGCACGTCTTTCGTGCTTGTTGGCTATTCTGTCTTTTTTAGTTGCTTGCATCATCAAGGGTAGGTGTTTTCTGGCACGCATGCTAACCGCAACAAGGGTTGTTGAGAGCACCAGTAAATTTCTTCCTTTGCAAGGAGGGTGAGCGGCCACAACAAATTTTGTGGCCGCCATTCTGGCTATGACATGACATCACACCGAGATGCTCCATCTTGTAATTGAGAAACCCAAACTATGTCGCCATTTCGTCTGCTAACGTCATAATCACGTGCTTCCACTTATTATAGCCACAATGTGCCGTGACGTCATCATTGGCAGCCCAAATGCGCCGGAATCTTTCATTTGAGACTCCAAAAGTATGCCGCGATTTTTGAATAAAAGCCAGATTAACATAGCTTCACCTCTGTCCGCGACACTGGGTTTGACCTCATCATTGGCACCCAAATTTCGCCGCTATTTAAGATTATTGTGTCCTAGTCACGTGGGGCCTAAGTCGGCCGCCTTCCTAGGATGAATTATTGACGTCATCTAATAGTGATTGTTATTGGCCGACATCCTGTATTTATGAGTGTCGTCAGCAATCAATCACCAGTTGGATATGCCAGTGACACCACCAATCAATGACCAATAGGGTTGCTATTGATTTTCCATGGCGACCGCGATTTTCAATTCCTCAGACTTACTCCTCAACTTCTCGTGGCTGGAGCCTCAAAGGGCTCTCCTCCAACGGGCGCGACTAGCGGCCCCGTTCAGCGCTGTCCTCGACTAAGGGCCCCACCTATGTAAATTGCCCCTTTTAATGCGAATGTTTTCTCGGACGAAAACTAGCGATATCGCTGTGGCGGTACTCCGAGGTGGCGCATGACGTCACAACGTGTGCCTCGCCGCCGATATTTCTTTCTCTTTCTCGCTCCCTAGTCTCTACTAGTAGCACGGAGCCATAGGTGTTCCGCCGCTGCGCAGCGCCGCGCCTTTCCTCAAAATGCAGCTTATAATAAATGTAATTGGTTTTTGGGGAAAGGAAGTGGCGCAGTGTCTGTATCGTATATACTTGTCACCTGAACCGTGCCGTAAGGCAAGGGATAAAGGAGGGATTGAAAGAAGAAAGGCAGAGGTGCATTTGTGGAGGGCTCCGGAATAATTTCGATCATATAGGGATCTTTAACGAGCACTGACATCGCAGAGCACACGGGCGCGTTTCAATTTTCAGTTTTAAAGCGAACGCTTTACAGACCGCAAACTTGCGATTTCGCTGTGGCGGTGCACCGAGGAGGCACATAACGTCACAATGCGCGCCTCGCCGCGGATATTTCTCTCTCGCCAGCTCCCTAGTGACGACTGTGCATACGCCACTAGTAGCACCGAGCCACGGGTGTTCCGGCAGCGTGGCGCCCATCCTAAAAATCCAACTTTGAATTTTCTCCTTTCTCTATCTTCTTCCCTGCCACTTTATCCCTTTCTTTACGGCGCTGTTCGGGTGTCCACCGAGATGTGTGAAACGGTTACTGTTCCATTTCCTTTTCTCAAAAACCAAACAAAAGTTAGCCGACGGCGTTCATAGAGTTCATTGTCGTTGAGAGCTTTTGCAAAAAACGTTCATTTTCACGGAAAGAAAGGCGAAATCCGGCCCCGTGGGTGAGTGGAGACTGCAATCTCCCTTTCATATGCGTGGCGTCGGTGTTGAACGCCAAAAGCTTGCTTTGATTGCGTTCCGGACTCTGGTTAGGCAGCGCGCCCTCCCTGCCCCCCTGGGAGCATGCAGTTAATGGTTGATCAAGAGAGATTGATGACCAAACGAACGCTGCGGCCTAGCTATTGCTGCAGTGCTGGATGTCAGCCACAACGCTATCAGCGATAATGCATTCTGGCCACATCTCACTCACCACCGCCACTTGTATCAAAGAAAGAATGAGGCGTCCGCATAGCCAGCGAGCCAGTAATGCGCGCTTCCTTTCCACAAAGCCATCGCTGTCTAGAACGTCGTCAACGCGAATGGCAGTGAACACAGTGAACGTCGACATCTTTCGCTTTGTATATCCTGGATTAGCTGAGCTAATGTACAATAATTTTTTTTGGCTTGCAATCTCTCCACTGAATATAGGTTTTGAGCACCACCTTTAACGTGCACATCTTTAACGTGCACTGACATCGCAGAGCACACGGGCGCCTTAGCGTTTTTCCTCCATAAAAACGCTAAGGCGCCCGTGTGCTGTGCGATGTCAGTACATGTTAAAGATCCCCAGGTGGTCGAAATTATAACGGAGCCCTCCACAACGACACGTCTTCTTCCTTTCTTCTTTCACTCCCTCCTTTATCCCTTCCCTTACGGCGTGGTTTAGGTGTCCAACGATATATGAGACAGATACTGCGCCATTTCCTTTACCCCAAAACCAATTATTATTATTATTATTATTGACCACCACCTCCCCACTTCGGCGCTTCTTTCTCTCTTCTATTACTCCCTTCTTTCTTCGTTCCTCCATTTCATCTAGTGTAGTTCAGCTTCTCATCGAGAAGTAATACAGTCAATGTCGAAATTAATATTAATTGGTTTTGGGCAAAGGAAATGGCGCATCATCTCTCAATATATAACGTTGGACACCTGAACCGCGCCGTAAGGAAAAAAGAATAAAGCAGGGACTGAAAGAAGAAAGGAAGAGAGGGGTGCCGTAGTGAAGGGCTCCAGAATAATTTCGGCCACCTGGAGATGTTTAAAGTGCACTGACATCGCACAGCACACTGGCGCCTTAGCGTTTCGTGAATAACAAATCATCACGGAGTTTCACACGGCTTAGAATTGAAACCGCTATTGTGCTTTCACTACCCAACTTGAGTGCGTTAATCTTGCAATGTTTTGCTAGATGTGTGATTGTGTACATTACTCTGCAAACGTTGGATTAAAATAATATAGAGAACGTGATGTTGATATATATATATATATATATATATTACGATTATAAATATATTCCCTGAACTGCCAAGGCCCCTTCAACCGTTTTGTGCACTGGAGTAGGCTGCATCGCCAGAAGGGCTGAATGGTTCTATTAGCTGTGAGCTCGAGTCTTTTGGGTAGTGCTGACGTACATAAAAAATACGAAGTTACGCTTGAATTCAAAAGTCAATTAAAATTAACCTTCGTGACCTTGTCATCGTGCTCTCCCATAAAGTCGCATTTAATAATTCAGCCGAAGCGTAAAATTGTATTCAAACATCTTCATTTGAAAGCGCATGATTTATGTTACCGCTAGCTTACTGCGCACTGTTTTCGAGCTTCGGCCCATGTGTAGCGCTGAAATGTAAAGAAGCCCGAGCTCAGGTTGGAGGTAATAATGCGGCAGTGATATTCACTTATATATTTAGGCTTTGTTTAAATGTTTGTTTGCTTTGCATGGATGGTTTTTTTTTGCGGCGATCGATGCCTGTAATAATTTTGATGCAGGCAGTGCGCTTGGCGCTTTGACAATATATTAGGTGTTTATTACTACGAAACCATTATTGTACTCTTTCCATGCATAGCATGCACCATAGTGGAGACTACGGCAGTGCTTCGCAACAAAAAAAAATTACCTGCGTTTCAGCTACTGCTAGACCTTGGTAGAGAGCAAACGCTCTTGTGTATCGGGCCGCTAAAATCGGCTTGAGTGAGTTTCGCGCACAGGATAGGCAGTGCACCCACTCCGAAACCCTGGCAGGTGGTAGATAAATAGTGGTTGATGACACGAGGTTGGTCACCCTATGAACGCTGCGACCTATAGCTTCATTGCCGCGTGTCTGATAGAACGTTGTTAGCGCTAATGCATGTTGTCTACATCTCCCTCTCTCTGTTTCTTTTTACGGCCACGTACCTCAAAGTCCTCCTGAAGTGTGCACTGTCTCAGGGAGCCAGTTGGGCACGTTTTTTTTTAATGAACAATAAAGGTGAGGTTAATGCAGCATTGCAGCTCCGGCTACTGCTTTTCACTAATTCATAGCAGCCACTTGATCCGACGATGTACAGTTCTACCTAACATAAAGTAAATTCAAACAGTATACACAATACAAAACAAAGTTCAGGCGTGAGGTGAAGGAACAATATTGTGCAAAGAATAACGCCTTGAATGTTAAGATAACAGCACACAATACAATATAGACAAGAGATATGATTAAACAGAGACTGGTTAACAAAAAGTAAGCTTAATTTATGTAAATACAGGAAAGATAAATACCAAAGCTTTTGAAACATTGCATCATAAGAATGACAAAAATAAAAATAAGCATTCACTCACAGAGAGTTAAGCACACTAGCATTGACTCATTTTCTCCTAAGCTAGTGTGTTCCAAAGATGCTGCTGTCCTCAAGGAATGCTATCAATGCCTCAAGTGCTTGATTTTGGAGTTCTATGTCGGCCACAGGCTTAAGAGCTTTTGTAGACTAGAGAGTCTTTCGACAGGAGTGCTCAAGTCTCTCTTTAATCGCGACCTTACGTTGTCGTGCACTGGGAAACCCAATAAGAGGCGAGCCACATTGTCATTTTTTTGGCAACACGCACACCTTGAAATCTCAGCGCGGACAGTTCAATGCAGAAAGTGCTTCATGTAAACCGTTCATTTACGAAAGCGGTGAAGGAGTGTTTCTAAGGTTCTGCTGATAAACAATCGAGTATTGAAACCCAGCAACGGATCGATAACTGCAGATCAGAACAAATATGGTTTGGCTCCAACCAGAGCTTACCGTTTATTTCACAACGCATGTTCTTCAAGAAACGGCGCAATGCGCCTCGCGATAGCAGAAGGCCAGAAGTCAGGTCTTTGGAGTGTGCTTGCCTAGCCACGAACTTCGTATACCAGTCTAGCTTTACATGGTATGGAACTAGCGCTGTCGGAAGATTTCAGCGCGTATTGGGAATGGGTAAAGATTATCCGCATACTCGTTTCTCGCATCGAGGAGATGAACTGGAGAGCAAAATAAATAGCGCAGATCTCCGCAGTCGTTGATTCTGTCGAAGGAGCCACTTAATATTTCTGTCGCTCATGCATGTGCGGAAGCACAAATGTGGACGACGATTAATTTTAAAGATTGGAACCATCAGTATGCACATAAATGTGACCAGCGTACGGCATGTGTTTGTGAGGCTTTCTAAATATCCTAATGCCAGATTTCCTTATTTTGCCTTCTAGAGACAAATGTACTGTACAGGAAATTAAAAGCCATGGGGGATTTTCTGTGTCTCCCTTCCAAAATTCTTATCATACAAGGAGCTTTCGGCGGTGCTTAAAAACGATCTATGTGACATCCATCTCGGTTATGAAGCACTGATCCTGATGGGTGCCTTAAATGCTGGGTTATCAGGTTGAAAATGCGCCTGAAGGTCTACGTTGGTCGTAAGACTACTAACGGAGACTGCTCTTCCTAGCTTGACGAACTTCCAAATACACTCGCAGACCCGTAGGTAATAGTCTTTGCAGGCGTTCCTCCGAGGTTTGCGACAGACCGTGAAGATTCACTGAGGAGTACGTAATTTTTTTTATAAATGAGTGCATTGTAAACTGTGAGCGTAGGTGACAGAGAACAGCCCTAAGACTTACCTCCAAGCCTTCGAAGCACGTTCGCAACAGGGTTCTCGTGGTTATCAATACATTTTGTTGAGGAGCCCGAGAGGTGATGGTGGTAGGGAAAGGCTTTTATTGTCTCGAAAAAAGGCGCAGGGAGGTATGATGATATATAAAACAAAGTTCAAGCGTGAGGTGAAGGAACAGTATTGTGCAAAGAAAAGCGCCTTTAATGTTACGATAACAGTACACAATACAATATAGACAAGAGATATGAATAAACACAGACTGGTTAACAAAAAGTAAGCTTAATTTAAGTAAACACAGCAAAGGTAAATAACAACGCTTTTGAACGGCTTGTGTTTGTGAGGCTTTCTAATTATCCTTATGCCAGATTTACTTATTATGCCTTCGACAGAGAACTTAACTGCACGGGTAACTAAAAGCCTTGGGGGATTTTCTGTGTCTCCCTTCCAAAATTCTTATCATGGAAGGAGCTGGCGGCGGTGCTGAAAAACGATGTATATGTCTTACATCTCGTTTATGAAGCACGCATGCTAATGGAATGCTGGGTTATCAGGTTAAAAATACGCCTGCAGGTATATGTTGTTCGTAACCCTGCAGACGGAGGCTGTCTTTCCTCACCATTTATCAGAGCGCTTGAGGTAGCTCGGCGAACTTCCAAACACACGCGGAGGCCCGTAGCTAACAGTCTTTGCAGGCGTTCCTCCAAGGTTCGCGACAGACCGCGAAGATTCAGTGAGGAGTACGCAATTTTTTTATAAATGAGTATATTGTAAACTGTGAGCGTAGGTGACAAAGAACAGCCCTAAGAATTAACTCCGAGCCTTCGAAGCACGTTCAAAACAGCGTTGTCCTGGTTTTCAATACATGTTATATGAGGAGCCCGAGAGGTGGTGGTAGTGGTAGGGAAAGACTTTTGTTGTCTCGAAAAAGGCGCAGGGAGCTATCATTGGACCGAAAAGAGGCCGGCCCTGACAAACACGAGGTTTAGCTCCATAGTATGGGGCGCTAGTAGCGTCGCCCGCTGCTCGCATGCTCAACCAGGGCATTTTGGGCCTGTAGGTCAGAGCACCCGAGCAGGGACGCCTCCCAGTCTTTCCTGGTGGGGTAGGGGCGAAGGGGATAGCAGGGTTGGAGGGTCAGGCCCTCACCATGTGGTAGATGTCCGAAAAATTTTCCGCACACTGCAGACTGATGCCCGAGAAAAAAGCGCCGAAGAGTTCTAGAGCTTCCGGGGAATGCAAAATATTAGGATGCTGGCGGAGCAGACGCCGCTCCTCCCCCTTTTCACGTGCGGGGATACAGCCCTGGCCAGATTGGCAGACTGAAATAGTCTTTGAAGGAGTACCGTATGTGTATTCGAATTTCTTATCGCCGGGTCGGAGGGGGATGAAATGTGAGAGAACGCGCGGGCTGCGCCGTCAGCTGCCTCATTTCCCACAAGGCCTAGGTGAGCAGGATACATAACGATATTCGAGTGTGCGGGGTCCCCTGTGTAGACGCTGTTTTCGAGAAAGCTGTAGGCGAGGTACGGTACCCAGCCCGGCTCGACGATCCGACAAGACTCTCGAGAGTCGGAAATAATTGTCTTGGAAGTTCGATTAGATGCAGTCAACGCAATGGCAACCTCCTCCGCCTGTGTTGTGTCAGGAGCACGGAAAGGAAAGCCGTTCGCCGCTTTGGATTTGTGGACGACTGCGGCCGTGTGCCATCCTCCATGGTGGGGCCGTGGTCATACACGTAGAGTACGCCGAGGTTCGATCCTTCGTGACAGGCCACGGCTTGCGCCAGCGCCAGGCGCCGGCCATTATGGTCTTCACGATTAATGTTCGCGGGAGAGGGCGCACGTGGAGGGCGCTTCTCTTCTGGGCTTTAATACGTACGCACTCTTCCATGAGAGTGGTATGTTGGATGTGGTTAGAGCAAAGAGGCGGCGACCCTATGATGTCTTCGAGAAACGTGTAAATCGGTTGGTCAAATGGGCTTCCCGGAGCTCCCGAAATGTCATCACTATGCCCAGCCGCAGGAGGCGCTTCTTCTAGATTTTCGCGGGGAGGTCTCATAGCCATATACGCCGATAATATAACCCTCTGGACAACGGGAGGATCCATTGGAACAGCCCAATATATCGTGCAATTAGCCATAGACATCACCACGACCCAATTAGCAAACACAGGTCTGCGTTGCTCCCAGAATAAATCGAAACTCTTGCAGCTGAAACCCGTGCCCTGTGACCACTCCCCGCATTGAACTGCACATGTGTGGGAATCCAGTGCCCATTGTGTCTCAGGTGAAGATTCTCGGGCTTCTCATTAACAACACACTCGATGCTACCCCTACCCTTTAGCTCTTGCAAAGACAGACCAAACAGGTGGCTGCACTAATCAAACGTGTGGCAGCACGCAATCATGGGCAGTCTGATCGCGAGAAACTCAATATGACAAATGCGTTAAACATCAGCCGCATTACATACCACCTCTCATACCATATACTCACACAGCGCCAAACACAACAGGGAGACATCCTAATACGCACGGCTGTCACATCCGCCCTACGTCTTCCACGGACGGTTAGCACGAAACGTTTCCTGGCCACTGGTACCCACAATACCGTGATCGAGTTATTAGAGGCTCCGCGCACCAGCCAATTAGTCCGCCTGAGTCGCACGGAAATAGGACAATGCCTACTGCGACAGCTCCGTGTCAATCCACCCATTCCAACCCCAAGTCCTACACTTTACATGATTTCTGTGTGCAAGCAGGATCACATATATCAGAAGCCCCTACCACGCAATATGAGCGCAAGCTTCTATCAGGGTAGGCGGCAGGGTCGAGCGAGCCATTACAACAAAACACACAACAACCGCTCTGATATCCTTTATGTCGACGTGGCAGAAAATTCTAAAGCAGGATTCTTCACAGCAGTCGAAGCCTATGAAGACGGCACTGTGGGGCCGCCGCCACTATCCGAATTAATTCTCCTGCAGGTTCGGAAGGAGCCTCCATCGCATTTGCGCTGGCCCCAATACACCATTGACCAAAACATAACCGATATTTGCACAGATTCCCAGGCCGCATACCGCCACTACCTAAAGGGCGTGCTGACGCCGGCCACACGCTGTATTCTTGCCACAGCCACCTTTCTCGACCGAACGGTTACTCTGTCGTGGATCGCTGGGCTTGCCTCGATCCCCGGTAAAGAGCGCGTTCATGCGCTGGCCCGAGAACTCTCCTCCTGGACCCCTGGCGATCAGGTACACAACCCTACGCAAGAGGCCCCATTGGTCATTTATACATATCATCAAATCACCGCATTCTACAAACTCAGCCGCATGACATTATCACCACCCCACAGTTTTTTGTCGCCCTTATCCAGCGCCACATGGCGACAATTACAGGCGGGCTGCTTTATTTCACCTCAGCGTCCCTCATGTTTTCACAACACTTTTCCTCCTCATTGTAACACCTGTGGCATGCCCAGATCCACTTTTCCAATACCTTTGGGAATTTCCATCCCCACAGGCAGTATTCCCATCCTCAATCCCACTCATTCTTCTGGGAGGCTGCTTTACGGACCACTCAGCACGCCGGCCAGAAATGGCTGGTGGATCGGGCCTTATGTGAGGCACAAGCCCGTGGACTGCTGGACCAGTAGGAAACCACCCTTGAAGATTTTTTCTTTCCTTTTTTTCTAATACACGTTGTTTCCATCCATCCATCTCTGATGATGTGTTTGAGGCTGCGGTCGCTGTCACCGAATGTTCGCTTCTAGAGAGGGGAGGCCAAGATTGATACCTCCGCTGTGAGGCGGCTGATGCACGCGTGGCACAAATCTGTACTGATTATTCTAGAGCCGGGATCTGCAAAAGCTAGCGCGATGTATGCCTCCTCAGCGTGCACGCAATTGAGAGCCCGAAAGAAGAACCCGAAAACCTGTGTTTTCTGGTGAACGTGATTTTATTACGAGAATCCCCAAAGGCTGAATATATTTGTAATATTTGGCAATTCCTCAGCAGTGAATGCCTACTCCCTTTTACAAACCCATTGCACTTTTCAGGATTCTTGTGAAAAGCCTCAGAATAGATGAAATGAATATGTTTATGAAAGGCTGTTCTGGTGATCGATCAGTGCTATTGTAGAGAACAAACTACTGCGTCAGGACGTCAGGTTAATTGCGCATTCATGGTGATGCACCACACTATAGCCCTGGGTGCTGCTGAATGAAGAGACACGATCGACTGTGTTCGGTGTTTCAGCGATAACTCTTTTTGTCTAATGCTTCTACGCCAATTACCTTTTTTTCTCAGAATTTAAATCTGCCTTTTCAGGCACAGCACCAGAAAAAAACAACCTTCTACCCTGTGAAAATAAAAAAAAAATTGGCTGTAATTCAGCTCTGGTTAAACCTCGAGCGAAGCAATAGCTACAGGTCGCCGAGTGGAACTCGATGAACCAAATTGTAATATCAGTCTTTCGTCGCTCCGTTTCGCTGGGCGTTCCTTTTTCATAGTTGTTCCTGCACGTGTATTCACTCTCTCCCCCATCTCTCCCTCTCCACACCCAACTCGGTTTCGCCGGCGCGCCGAGCCGCCGCATTTGCTCCGCACCACGTGACCAACCACCGTGGCAGTGTCGCCGCGGTGGCCACGGCGCCGCCACGCTGAGGGCTCAAAATACTAGCGTAATGTAGCTATCGCTACAAAATGGTGGAGATTTCAACGCCTACTGCTCGCCTAACCTCGCCCCACTGTGAGGTTATCAAAAGCGGTAAGAAGTGTTTAAAGCTGGTAAACCGAGTAGCTCTGCGAAAGATTTGATTTAATCTCATTTGTTTGGTACGTCGCTTGCACATCTAGCAACCTATTAGACTCAGCGTGAACTCTGACTGCGTTCAAGCTGATCTGATGTCTTCGCTCCACAAGACGACGACTTGCAATGCGCAGCACAAGAAAGTGTTGCAATTTAACACAAGGCGAAATCAGTTTGAAATGGTTAATCTAGTTTGTTTGCTTGGTCGCCGGCACGTCTATCAACCGTATTCGACTGAGCGTTAGCGCTGACTGCATGGTGCCCTCGTTCAGTGGCCTGCGCAGGTCATCTCTGAGTGCCGAAGAGGATTGGAAAGCCAGTCTCAAGAATATTTAATTTATTTCTGCATGGGCTGTTGCTATGGTAATTTCTCAAAGGTCATGTTCAAGTTCAAGTTTCACACACTCGGTGAGCTGGTTAGATCTCGCCAAGTAGCCTTTTCGCACTAACATGAGATGGTTAAGACCAGAGATGTAGCACTGAAGTTGCCAGCATCTCTTTAGGATCTGTGGCTGACTGAACGAACGAGCCGAAAAGCTGCCGTTATATTTTACGCTAAAAGTTCAAACGACGGCGTTCAAGCCCTACGTCGTGGTTTGCGCGTGTACTCAGCAGCTTATGCTTCGCGAGTTCGCACCTCCATATAGTGTCGACTTTTTCTGATCTTCATTTAAACGCTTTAATGGTTGGCTCTTCCGCAGCACTTTGCATGAGCGGAAATTCGGATCGTCTTGTCGCTGTGCCTTTCACGGTGACACTAGTGACAGCACTCCTTGCCCTGGTTCCGACGACCTGTCATATATGCCACTGTGCGTAGCGACAGAAGGATCTCACTCAAGCGCCTGACTGCTCAAAAAGAAACATCCAGCTTCTTTGTACAACGTGAAATAGGAACACACCTTACTAACTATAAGCGCTGCAAAGGTATTAAATAGAAACATTAGATAATTTCAACAGATGATTCTTAAACCTATTTATACGTTAGTTGGCCACTCCTCTAGTGTTTTCACCCAAAATGTGTGTAAAGATTCACTCTGCGGAAGCCATATTGCCAACTATGCACTTAGTGTGAAGTTCTCCTGGAATTATGCTATTTGAAATAATAGCAACGAGTAATGTGTGTGACGAATGTGTTGAGTGGAAACACTAGAGCACCTGCTCCTTCACTGTGCCGCGCACGCCTATGCTCGTCGCGATATGCTTGCCGCTAATAGGGCGGTGGGCTTGCTATCAGACTCCCTAAGAAAGCTATTGTGGCCGCAAGGCAGTGCGCGCACCCGTGAGCAAACCTTGGTGAGCCTCTGTGCGTTCCTCGAACAGACGGGCTTGACATCCAGTCTGTTGTCCGCCAGGTAGTTCACGCAGTTACCGAACGCTTTCAGAGTTATACATTGGACGATAAACACCTGGACGCCCCACTACAGTTGTAGTCAATATTTTGCTGCTCGCATGTGTTTTGAAGCGAAAAGCTTCACTACGCTAGTCAACAGCGCGCTTCGCGCGAGCGAGCCGGCGTATGCCGGAGCGCGAAGGACGTCCCGCACGGCGCAGGTGGCCGCCGCCGGCGCCGTCGCCTTTTCTCTCTCTCAATCCCTACTCACACCGAGCCACTGGTGTTCCGCCACTGCGCAGCGCCGCGCCTTCCCTCTGAATGCACCTCTCAGTTTTCAGTTTTCTCTTCTTTCGCTCCCTCCTTTATCCCTTCCTTTGCGGCATGGTTCGGGTGTCCACGGAGATATGTGAGACGGTTACTGTGCCATTTCCTTACCTCAAAAACCAAACAAGTGAGCCGACGGCGTTCATAGAATATATTTTCGTTGAATAATTTGCAAAGGCTGTTCATTTTCACGAAAGTAAATTCGCACCATCGGCTCCATGGGTCTGTGGAGATCATCTCGCTTTCATGTATAAAGCGTTGTTGTCAAAAGCTTGGTTTGATTGCGTTCCGCACACTGCATAGGCAGCGTACCCTCCCTGCCACGCTGAGAGGTCGCATGCAGTTGTGGTTGATCGCGAGAGATTGATCACCAAATGAACGCTGCTGCCTAGGTATTGCTGCAGTGCCGCATGTCAGACACAACGCTGTCAGTGCTAATTCATTCATTCCACATCCCTCTCTCACCACGAATCTAAGCACGAATGAGGAGTCCACATATACAAGGAGCGAGATATGCGCCTTTCCTTTGCTCAAAGCCATCGCCGTCTAGAACATTGTCAACGCCAACACTAATGAACCAGTGAACGGCGATATCCTTCACTTTGTATATCTTGGAATGGGTGAGCTAATCCACATTAATTTTTATTCTTTCACCTTCACGGACTAATCACGCGCTCAACCTGGACGCATATCTTATTGAGTAAATAGTTTGTGTTAATACCTCTCCTATTCTCTATTCCTGTCCCCTCACCTCTTTTATTTCATTTCTTCATTCTGCCTGCTATCCTTTATGTCCGCTGCCCCAGCTCGGGTGCTTCAGTATCGATAGCAGATGCCGGGGCTTGCAAAATGTTTTCCCTCCTTTTTATTATTATTTTATTGAAAACTCCTTACTACTTCACTGTCTGCGGGTTCGAACCCGACCGCGGCGGGTGTGTTTCGATGGAGAGAGAGAAGTTGTTGCCAGGAAGAACGAAAAGGAAAGTGCACAGGCCTGCCCACTGGCTCAAGCCGAGCCAAAAGTGCTACCACGTGCCGATAGTAGGAGAGTTGAAAGATGGGATAGGATGACAGGATAATAAAGACGCGCTAAAGACAAGGCCGATACCGGAGGCAGTGCAATACCGGGCCAACCGGTGGCGGAAGTGAAGCATCCTTCAAACTCCCCGCCACATTTCCAAAAATAAGTCCAATTGGACCCGTAGCAGATATTCTACGGTGTCCGGACAATCGCATGTTACTGGATGGAGATGAAAAGGCGCTCATGCGCCGTGGTCTATCAGTGCACTTAAAAAAGTGCACTACACATTTGATCTTAGCCCGTAATAGGCTGAGAAGCGATTAAAAAAATCGCCACATAGAATTACTCCGCAGCCCTCCACTATCTTCTTTCTCTCCCTTCATTATTCCTTCCCTAACGGCGCTGTTCGGGTGTCCACCGATGTAGCAGACAGGTACTGCGCTATTTGCTTTCCTCTAAAATCAATTTTCATTCGCACTGAAATTTGACCCTCTGCCGCTTTCTCTTCCAAACTGTATGGTTGAAGATTGAAATATCTGGCTACATTAGTTATAATGGCCATTTTTGCGAGTCAATAAAAAATGCGAGATACCGAAACTTTTTGTGCATCACGCGCTCAAGTGGTTAGAGTTTAACTACAATCACTCAAAATCCCAGTGCACCTTTGAGTGTTTCTTGAAGTGGCATAGACAACAGTAGGAATAGGTTGATGGTTCCATTCGCAGTGCGTCCTGGTGCTTCGTGTTTGTGTCACCGCTACACACAGGTCTGTGTGTGCAGGCACGAATGTACATATATAATTGTGAGCGGCGCATTTCAATGCACTTCCTATATTGGTAGGTGCTAACGATTGGACATGGCGCTGCTACTCCACATTTGGCGAACTGAAATCCTTCGAAACCTTCTCATCGGGCTCCCTCATATTGTCCCAAACATAAGTTCTGCCGAAAAGGGGATCTCCGTTAATATTTATTCACCGCGAAGCGGGTAGTTAATGTCATTGCTGGCGTTCTGTACACTCATTAGGGGCAAATGTTTTCTGTATACATCCATGTCCTAAGCTGTAATAGAATGAGGCGTACCACCGGTAGGAGGGGCCACTACGGCTGACAACCTGTGGGAGTCAGTTCACTCTTCCTGTTTGTTAAATGGTAGTTACGATGACAACCCTTTCTCTCAACGTTCCATAATTTTCGAAAGAACATTTTCTGCATATATTGATGCAAAAGATTTCTACATGTTTACACGTATTTAACCTTACCAGAAAATTCTTCTCGTGTGTACTTCGCAGTCAACGCTCGTCTGTTTTTTAGAGCACAACCAGTGAAATTGTATTTTTTCTAAGAGAGTAATTGCTCAGTGGCAGCGACCCAATCGCAGCTAGACGGCTACAAAAAAACTTGCACAGAAACATCGTAATAATAATTAATAATTGGTTTTGAGAGAACGTAAATCTTGCGGTATCGGTTTCATATATCGTTGGACACCGGAATTGCGCCGTAAGAGAAGGGATAAAGGAGGGAGTTAAGAGAGGGAAGAGAGGTGCTGTAGTGCAGCTGCCCTACATCATGCTAGCCATAACGGTTAGCTGAGCTGGTAGAGTGACTGCGCCACTGAGCAGGTGGCTCAGCGTTCGAAGGCCAGACGAGAAAGAATTGTTCTTTAGAAACATCGTATCTAAAGAAAAAGTCTTTTTCCTCAGGGCTTCGAACGCTGAGTCACCGGATCACCGGCGCAGTCAGTCTACCAGCTGAGCTAAACAGTACGGCTGGCATGATGTAGGGCCAGAGCGAAATGATTAATCACTCAAATGTGATGACAGTGATAGCAAATTTTTTTGAAGGGAATCCTCAAAGACGGAGCAGATTTGTAATATTGGGCAGTTACTCAGAAATGAACATCTACTTCACTTTACAAATCAATTCTACTTTGGAAGATTGTTCTGAAAACCTGAGAATACATCGAATGGATAGGTTTATGAAATGATTGTCTGGTAATTTATTAGCGCTATTGCAGAGAACAAGCTATTGCATCACGTCCTTAGGTTTGTGGCGCATTGATGCTCGTGCACATTCCTTAGCATCGGGTGCCGCTGACTGAACAGACATGACTGTGTTCAGTTTTTCAGCGATAAATGTTTTGAAAGCGAAAGATTTATTGGCCACAAACTTGCGATTTCGCCGTGGCGGTACTCTGTTGAGACACGTGAAGTCACAACGCCCACCTCTCCGCGGAAAGTTAGTGATTCGCGCGCTCGCCGCGCCATCTGGAATGAAGTCACAGCGCGCCGCATGTCGCCGCCGCCGTTTGGTAGGGCGTGACACCGCGTTCGTCGTCGTTGCGCTCTACTCCGCTGGCTTCGACAGCTGCGTCGCATGCGGGATAAGATGTCACAGGATTGAAAAGAAGAGCTGGCCAGCGCCGCCACCACAGTTGAGGCGACAGTATGGGCGGCGAAAATTCTGATAAGCTGGAGGAGGCCTGAAATCCACGGCGGAATAAGATGAAGAGGTTTCAAATGAATCGGCCAGGAAACAGTCAAACAGCGCGCCGAACGACTGGTCAAACGCCGCTGTGAATATGCCGCCGCGGGACAGGCACGTTTAATGTCCGGTGTCTCGACCGCTAGCAGCAGCGACCGCAGCCGGAGGAGAGACCCGAGTTCTACTTCACTGAAGATGCCCGTGATGATCGATGGAATGCGACCGAGAGGCTTCAGCGACGGGCTCAAGGAACTGAAGAACAACAAGCCGTTAGCATAAAGAATAGGAGTAAGAGTGACGCGAACCCTCCAATCTTTGGATAGCCTCGATGCTGAAATCAAACATGGACCTACAGTTAATACTGGACGTTTATGCCTGTGCTTCATACGTTGTGGAATATGTGAACTGGGCCAACAAGGGAGTTTCACACTTGCTTACGTTAGATATATCCTGGCATAGCCGAGCTAAGCCACTGCATTTTTTGTCTAGTGCTTCTACGCCGCAAACATTTATCTCAGTATCTATATCTGCCTTTCCAGGACAGAAGTAGAGAAGACATAACCTTGTGCCGAATGAAAAAAAAAATTGACAGTGTTTTTGTTCGGCTTAAAGCTGGAGAGGTGCGATAGCTACAGCTGGCCGAGTTGAACACACTGAGTCGAATTGAAAAGTCAGTCTTTCACCGCTCTGTTTCACTGGGCATTCCTTCTTCATCTTCGTTCCTGGAAGCGGATTCACTCTCTCCCCCTGCCCACTCCCCTCACTTGGTCGTGCCGGCACGCCGCAGAGCCAGCAGCTGCTCCGCACCACGTGGCCAACCACGCACCACATGACCAACCAGGTTACCGAGTAGTGTGGTGGCTCCACCACGGTGGCCACGGCGCCGTCACGCTGAATGCTCGAAAAGCTACCGTAGTGTACCTTTCGCTACAAAATGGTGGAAATTTCAACGCCTGCTGCTCGCTAAACCTCGTCTCACTGGGTGGTTAGCAAAAACGGTAGGAAGATTTGAAAGTTGGTAAACCGAGTAGACATACGAAAGCGTGCATTTAATCTCGTTTGTTTGCTGGGCCCTCGGTACATGTAGCAACCGTATTAGACTCAGCCTGAGCCCAGATTGCGTTTAAGCTTATCAGATCTCTTTGCTCCAACGACGGAAGTTGCTGAAGACGACGATGTGCAGTACGCAGCGCAAGAGGGTTCGAAAGCCAGTCTCGGCAATATTCATTTTATTTCTGCATGGCCGGCGGCTACTATGGTAAGCTCCCAAAGGTTATCGTCAAGGTCCAGCTTCACACACACACTGTTTGGGCGCCGGTAACACATCTTCAAGTAGCGCTTTCGCACTAAAAGAAGCTGGTCAAACTCACAATTACAAATCTGAAGTCCTCAACATCTCTTTAGGATCTGTCGCTTATTTAGCGAACAAGCCGAAAATACTGCCGTTAAATTTTATGCCATAAGCTGAAACGACGGAGTCCCACCCTCATGGTTCGCGTGTGTTCAAATGCTTAGGTTTCGCGAGCCCGAACTCCAGACCGTGTCGGCGTTTTCTATTCTTCAAGTAAAAGTTGCAAAGGTTGGCTCTTCCGCTGCACTTCGCGGAAGCGGAACTCCGCGTCGCCTTGTCGCTTTGCCTTTCACGGTTACACTAGTGGTGGCACTCTTTGCCTTGGTTTCGAGGACCTGTACTCTTTGCCACTTTGCGAAGCGACAGAAGAAGCTCACTCAAGTGTATTGCTCCACGCGCATTAATTTCAGTTGATTTGAGATGTTGAATGATACAGTTGGGAGTAGCCTTGCTTATTCTGCTGCACACAATTACTCCACACAGCCCACATCACAGTCCACACCAGCAGTCACCATCTATGCACATATTCAGTCACAGTAGAACATAGTTGATTGCAGAGTAACAATTCGTACACATATTCACTCACAGTATAACTTAGTCCACTTCAGAGAACACCATCTACGCACACATTCAATCAAAGTAGACTATCATCCGTTCCAACTGCCACCATTTAGAGACAAGATCAGTGTACTGCAGAAAGGTTAAAAGAAGGTGTGCAGCCTCCCTTCTGCATGTCTAGTTTCCACTAGGGTAGACAATGTCCTGAACTGTACTGTGAAGGGTTCCTGTCTTCTTGAAGGAAATTAACATCACATACCTTTCCGCGTTGTAATCTCGACAGTATACAATATAATGATCGATATCACCGCACACACCGCACAAAGAAAATATTAGAGACGATGCCATGCTGATCCTTTCATCCAGGCAGGAATGCGAACAGAGGCCGTGCAAATTCAATGTAGTAGAGTCGCCTGGAATCTTCTGAGTCCTTTGGTCACACATGGTTTAAGGGGTGCACTCCACAGGAAAGTGAAATGATCGGGAACAGTTTTCCTGTAGAGAATTTTTCCATCTTGAGGCACTCTTTTTGATGGATTCCTTGACGAAGCTTCATGGGCGAGTCTGTCTGCCACCTCATTGCCGCTGACTGCTACGTGAGAGGGCACCCATTGGAAATATAGAGTAAAGCCTCTCCAGTGCAATTCTCCACCAAGCGCAGACAGCTTATATACAAGGCATTAGTAGGGAATCCGTGCTCTAACCTCTGGAGGGGGGATCATGAGTCAGGATGACAACAGGTTCAGCCAGATAAGTCCCTGACTTCTGTAAAGCCTTCCTCAATGGCAACACATTCGACGGTGTGGAGGATACGACAGCAGTAAAGCGTACAGACCACTTAGAGTCCGTAGAAGGAATGTAAAAAGCCGCTACGCAAGCTTGCGTGACCTTGTCCAAAGAACCATCCGTGAAATTGTGAAGATGGCGAGCATAATCTGTTTCCAAATGTTCAAGTACGAGGGAACACGTTGCTGCCAAAGGAGAGCTGCGATTTGCGCTCACGTGGGAAATTGCGACTGCTCGAAGAGAAACATTCAGCAACCCCCTTCTACCTACATGCGATTCAAAGCTACTTAGCAGAAATATTACACGATATCAACACATGACTCTTAAAGCGGTTTATACGTCTATGGACCACTGCTCTAATGTTTTCACCCCAAATGTTTGTTCAGAATTGTCCTGCGGTAGTCCTATTGCCAGATTATGCTCTCAGTTAGTGTGAAGTGCTCCGGCATTATGCTATTTTGATGAAGAATTTGCTATGCTTTGCGGAATATTTACTTTGCCGGTATTTCTATTCATCAATTCCCCGGAGTTTTCCAAGTTTTATTCGGAGTTCTTCCATGGAAGCCATGCAACGTGATCATCTTCTCTAGCCTGCCAGCGCAGGCTAGATTTAGTCCATGTTTATGCAAGGCATGTTATTACTCGCTTTGTTTTTGCGAGACGATTACCATCACGTTTCGAGTAATTCTGCAAAAAAATTTAGTTCATTCTTTGCGCATTCCGACTGTGCTCACAAACTTTTACAAGTTATATACGAAAACAGTGCCCATTGAAAACTTACATTCAGAAAAACGCCATTTTTGTGTCATCAGTGAAAGGCCGACAGTGTGATGTTACTAAAATAATAGAAAGTTGCTTCTTTCATTTTAAGGACGCAATTATCTTCTGGGAAGTCTTGCAACGGCCTTTGCAAGAATGAATTCATTTGACTTCCCTTAGACGTCGATTCATCACCGCAGTGCAATATGTGGCTGCACCTGTTGGTATGTTGTTTTTTTTACACAGCTCATGGAAGTTTAAAACGATGGACCGGCACTGTGAACCAGCTCTTTCAACAAATGTCAGTGTCATTTCTGCAAAGTTATTGTTCCCCTGAGAAAAGTGTAAAAACAGAAATACATGAAATCGTAGTGGCACTTCCTCTTTCTGATGTGCTCAGCCTTAGCTCCGGTCTAGTGCTCTGCATTGTCTTTCAGAGACGTCTTCAGTGGTAAGACATGGTGTTGGGCTAGTCGGTTCATAGCGAATGCCATAAAACTGAGCTACGAGGAAGTGACAAAAAGAGGCACGCTGTGGATGCGCCTTTGTGCCTCTTCTTGTCCCTTCGTATTCGCGCCGTTTTTAAAGCGATAGCATTACTACTCCCCTCCGTAGGTTCTTGGCTGTGTCTACCATGCGCTCCGTGTGCGCCGTTTGCGCGCGTTTGACCTTGAACCGACCTTGAACGGTGTGAATGCTATGAGGTTACTGAGCCGCCGTCGGCGCCTAAACCGAGCGCTAGCCTGTACTTCTATAGGCCGTCGGTGTTCATTGTGTTCATCGGCGTTAGGTTTTATGACGTTTTAGACTGCGATGGTTTTGAAGAAAAAAAAACGTCGCATAACTGGCTTCATGGGTCCGCGGAGGCATCAGTCAATCTTTAAAAGGGCCATGACATGGTCGTTCTTAATAATTATGATAATAATAATAATAATTGGTTTTGGCGGAAAGGAAAATTCGCAGTATCTGTGTCCTATAACGTTGGACACCCAAACCGCGCCGTAAGTGAAGGGATAAAGGAGAGAGTGCAAGAAGACATTAAGAGAGAGGTGCCGTAGTAGAGGGCTCCGGAATAATTTCGACACCTGGAGATCTTTAACGTGCAGTTACATAACGCACAATACGGGCGCCTTAGCGTCTTGTCTCCAGAAAAACGCAGCCGCCGTGGACGGGTTCCAACCCGGTAACTCCGGATCAGTAGCCGAGTGCTCTAACCAGTGAGCCACCGAGGCGGGTTGGTCGTTCTCAAGTTGCAGTTTTCTGCTTCATTAACTAATGCAAGAGCTTATCATTCAATTTCCGAAATTTGGCTTCTCTGGACGCGCAGTATTTTCTAAAAAGTACGATCGCAATTGAGACCGGGAGACTCCACCCACCGGCAGTGACCGCCATATTGAATGCTCTCGGGTCGTCATTAGAACACGCGCAGAGCAACGTCGTCTGCTCTCGTCGCTGCAATATGCACAGCGAGGTCTCATTCTCCCCTGTACTTTCGCAGGCGATCGAAGTAGCAGTCGTCCCCCATATATCAATGACTGGTACCGCAGAAGCGATAACAAGAGTAACACTGTTTCTCTTCGGTATAGGTAGGGTCCGGTCACACTATAGACCGATGCGACGGCGATCGACGGTCGGTGGGCTGATCGGTATACAAATGCTATCGCTGACGCACTGGTCTGCCACGCTAGACCAACGACGACGCCAGCACGATCAACGATCGCGTATCGTAATATTATTAAAGAGCCAGCTTAGTGGGAGCCAGAAGAGAGTGGTTGGGAACTAGTTGGTATGACATTCTATAAACTTAGAAATTTTAAAATTTATTGGACCTCATGCTAGCCACGGCGACATACGCAATGTGCGTGCACCAGCTAAGATGTGCTTTCATTCGTTGCCAGCGCATAGAGCACCTATCGGCGATGCAATTGAGCGGCACGGGAGAAAACGCCGCACGGCGGTTCCGCTCGTCGCCGTCACTTGGGCTTGTGCGGCCGAGAGAGAGCTTCACGCCCGGTGATTAGACAGCCCAAAAATGGTGCTTGTGTACCTTATCCTTATAGAAAAAAATGAAACGAGTGGCTCCATTTTATATCTTCACACTTTCTTACTAATCAGCGGGTAACAATTGCCAGATGTTTGAATTTCGACCGAAGGTGGACCGCCAGCTCCTTTCATGACGAGGCCTAGGGAGTACGCAGGATTCGTGTGCGCGATTTCGGCGATTGCGGACAGCGAATTCGCAGGTTTTAGCGCCTGCAAATAGCTGTCTAGAGTAGTTTTGGCTACAGTGCCCTGGAAGCTACGACTGCTTACATAGAACGACGCGAGTACTATAAGGGAGAAGTGCCGATATATGTGACCCGATCTGCATAGTACGTGCAGAAGGCTGCTGGCTGCAGCCTTCGGCGTCGACTGTGAACAACAAATCTTGTGTTTTCATTAATTCAGGTAATATCTCAGCGTATTTTTGCTATACCGATCTATAATTAAATTTTGGTGACATAAGAGAAAGCAAACACAATTAGCGGAAATCGCCGGTATTCTCCGCGAAGCGTTTTTTATGCATGCGATATAATATCATCGGCGCTTATATTGCAGTGTTATCATGGTGGGCAAATGAGTGAAAGTGCAATTTGTGAGCAAGAGTATGTAATGTTTAAGAAAAGGATAACCCACCTGGCGTTTTGTGCCACACAAACGAGCAGTACTGTTTTCGCACAGCCATGTAAACAATCTCAGCGCGGGGCTGCAGTTGTAATCGTCCCACTCCGGGGTCACAAAGCGCACGCACAGTAAAATACTGTACTATTATTTAGAAGGATTCATTTAGACGGCAGCGACTATTCATCGGTGCGCACAGTGACAGTATTCGAATCATGTAGGGTTTTGCAACCGGCTTGATTCCTGCA
Organism: Amblyomma americanum; assembly: GCF_052857255.1. Taxonomy (NCBI): domain Eukaryota; kingdom Metazoa; phylum Arthropoda; class Arachnida; order Ixodida; family Ixodidae; genus Amblyomma; species Amblyomma americanum. The sequence goes on along the minus strand of NC_135501.1, from coordinate 123,967,514 downwards.
AAAAAGGTTCTATGAGTCGAACTAAATCTATGTTCGACTTACAAACGAGTATATGCAGCGCTGAAGTCATCACACTCGCCACTTTTCTCTGCTCCTTCCGTGCCTCAAGGTTACTGTAGTGTACCCTTTGATAATCTGTGTTTAATTATCGAGCGACGAATAGCGTACAAGAACTTGGTGGCTAGCTACAAGACGCCGCGGCTTTCACGGCGCACATTGGCGAAGGCATGCATGGCACGTGCGGCTTTTTGCATACGGGAGCACTTGACTGTGCAGAAGAGACCACACTCATAACATAAGAAAAGCTCACTTCTAAGAGTAAATAATAAAGCTGGGGTCCATCGATTTCTGTTTGCTCAATAATCGGAAAGTGGGCGCCCCGAGCAAGTCTGCTTTCCCAAGGATCACTCAGCTCGCGTACTGAGTTGAAGGCTTCCTAAAAGAGAACAGAGAAAATGAGTTTTATTTCGCTAGGCTACAAGTAAAAAACCTTTAGAGCGACCGCTGTCTATGGTGTCCATGCAAGCACCTCAACAGCTCGCAGCAGACGACGCGCGCCGTGTATTTGCTCGCTACGTCAGCGATCAGAGGTTGCCAGAGCAGGAATCAGCTCGCAAAAGAAACGAAAAAAATTCATATTAAAAATATTTACCGCGCAGAATATAGTGAAAATTAGGGGAATTGTAATTTAATCTGTTGAGAATAAAAGGCGATAAGCAGAGTATGCGTGAAAATGGGCTGCCATGGCCCCTTTAAGGTATGTGGCGGTAGTGAGAAGGATGTGGGCTGCATGCATTATCACTGAAAATGTGGTGCCAGATACGCGGCACTGCAGCAGTAGGCCGAAGCGTTCATTGGATGACCAACCTCTCGCAATGAACCATTAACCGCCACCTGCCAGGATGAAAGGGTGGGTGCGCTGCCAATCCACTGTGCGGAACACACTCAACGTTACAGTTCGTTGTCGGGAGAATATGACTCCGTGTGTCCTAATTGCTGCCAAGGAGTTTTTGCCACTCAGGTGCACATTCTCGGAGGATAAGAAGGTTACCCGCCCCCCAAAAAATTACTGCCAGCTATCTCCTTTTTGGGTAGGATCCAACTTCTCGCAAGACCAAACAAGAAGACACCACTCGCACTTGTCTCGTGGGCTCAAGACGCCGCCCCCACCTGAGGGCCTCACTAAGCTTACCTGTCCTAACTGCCAACCCTCACGTGACAAATAAGGTTGTTCTCTCTCTTTCTCTTTCGCAGTCGGGTTCGAGCCCGGTAAAGGTAATTATTAATTCTTTTTTCTTGAGAGGAAATGACACAATGTCTGATATATCGTTGGACACGTCAACCGTGCCGTAAGGGATGGGATAAAGCAGAGAGTTACAGAAGAAAGGAAAAAAGGGGTGCCGTAGTGGAGGGCTCCGGAATAGTTTCGACCACCTGGGAATCTTTACCCTGCACTGACATCGAAGAGCTCACGGGCGCCTTGTGCGCCTTAACGTTTGCCTCCATGAAAACGCAGCCGCCACGGTCGGGTTAGAATACGAGAACTCCGCATCAGTAGCTGATCGCTCTAACCACTGCATGACCCACCTCGTTGGGTCCCGGTAAAGACTACGTTTGCGTTTTTGAGATTACGGTGACGTTTTCGGCTCGTCGTGGTAAGCAGTAAACACCAGGTTTAAAAGTCAATGCGAACAACTTTTCTTAGACATCAAGCACACAGCCCTTATTAAAGGAAGGTTGTGAAGGCGCGGTTCAGGTGTCCAACGGTATATGAGACAGATAATGCGCCATTACTTCCCACTAAAACCAATTATTATTATACACTGCATTACCCGCCGCGGTGGCTCAGTGATTAGCCGCTCGGCTGCTGATCCGGAATTCCCGGTTTCGAACCCGACCTTTGAGGCTGCGTCTTTATGGAGGCAATACGCTGAGGCGCCCGTGTGCTGTGCGATGTCAGTGCACGTTAAAGATGCTCGGGTGATCAAAATTATTCCGGAGCCCTCAACTGCAGCACCTCTTTCTTCCTCTCTTCCTTCACTCTCTTCTTTGTCTCTTCCCTTAGGGCGCGGTTCAGGTGTCCAACAATATATGAGACAGATACTGCGCCATTTCGTTTCCCCCAAAACCATTATTATGATTATTATTATTAATACACTGCATTACCATCTGCGGTGGCTCAGTGGTTTGATGCTCGGCTATTGATCTGGAGCTCCCGGTTTCGAACCCGACCGTAGCGGCTGCCTTTTTATGGAGGCAAAACGCTAAGGCGCCCATGTGCTGTGCGATGTCAGTGCACATTAAAGATCCCCAGATGATCAAAATTATTCCAGTGCCCTCCACTGCGGCACCACTTTCTTCCTTTCTTCTTTCACTCTCTCCTTTATCTCTTCCCTTAGGGCACGTTTCAGGTGCCCAACGATGTATGAGACATATACTGCGCCATTTCTTTGTTAATAAACCAATTATTATTATTACCGAAGCAGCAAGCCAATAACGGGCGACCGATGGTATATCATTGGCGAAAATTGTCGCGAATATCGGCCCTTCGTTGGCATTTAGGCAAATCGCAACTCTTTCCAAGCATAGCCCAACATTCCCGCCAAGATTGGGTTGATGTTCAGCCAATCTGAATGCCAAGAATGGCCCGAACATCACTGCCAATATAGGGCCCAATATGGCCGAATAGTGGCTCCAATATGGCCGAATAGTGGTCCCAATATGGCCGAATAGTGGCCTTTCGGATACCGGCATATCTTGGCTACCTCTAGGCATTTCAAGTGCAGAATTATCGCATGCATTTAGAGGTCCCGTCCGTGGTTTTCAATACCGTGGGACTTCTAGCTGCATATGCAATTGGTTCGAACTCCCATTAAAATTTCATAACTGCATGCAGTATTTTCATTGCATAAGTATTTTGATTTGCAAACAATAATTCATGCACATTTTTTACCTAATTTCTAGCAGCTACCAAATGAAACAAGCAAACAGAAATTTCAGAAAATTGTTTTTTTTTATTTTTCATGTGCCCGTGGGGCAATAATTTATGTGGCAAGGGTGCTGCGTGGGGTGACTGGGCGTGAGGAGGAGGCTGTGGGGGTGCACGGGAAATGGCAGAGCTTGGGTGGACCCCTGAGGGGGACATGATGGCCATGCCTGGAGGGGTTGCAGGGCAGGACAGGGCAGGACAGGCCTGGGCAGGGTGCTGACACAGCACAGGGGCTAACAGGTGGCGCTGAGCCCGAAGGAGTTCGTGGCTCCTCAGAAGGAGCGTGAGACTCAGGAGGCTCGAAAGCTTGGGCATAGCGCCTCTTTCGGCCGCCCCCTCGGTCGCACGCACCGGGCAGCCACCTGCCAATGAAACCTTGTGCTGCCAGGATGTCGACACCCTGCCTCTCGCAGATGGCATCTGTGCAAGGTGAGTGTGCATTAAGACCAAGAAATGCAACTTTTATAACGATACACTTCTTGCAAGCATATGGAAATCCAAGTTCATGATTTGACAAAGAAAAACCACACGTTACTGACACACAAGGTATCCCAACGAACAACACAAGGACTGTACAGTAGTGAAATGCAAAAAAAATGAGCTATCATGTAGACACTGCAGTCAACGTCAAAGCGGCCATTGCAAGGAAGTTCATGACAACGGATTACAATAAGGCAAATAGAAATGATTGGTTTGATTGAGGGCATCTGCTGCTTTTTTATGAAGTTTTATATGACTTAGACCCCCAAACTAATCACATAAACACAGCAACAGAATATTCTTCAGCTGTTATAAAAAATTACAGTAAGATACAGCAAGAAAATAGCTTGGAAAAACTTGTACATGTTTAAAAGCAGGAATCTTAATATTTCTAAATTAAAAGCTACAGAAATTCAAAATCAGGTATACCTGTTGCCACCCTGCACAGCTTTGTGCCAACGAATGGCCGTTTTCCTTTTCTCCCCCGCAGGCTTAATAGTCTCTGCACAGCCACCCCCATCACAGCACTCATCACATTCGCCGCCACCTCCTTCAGATTGTTCCCGCCTAGGCGGAGAAGCTGCTTCCTCTGAAAGGAAAAATTTGCAGTTGCCCAACTGTTATTTAACATAAAAAATCACATTCTATAACCACTTAACTTGTAGAACGCAATAGCAACGACCACGGTGTGACTTCGAAAGTAATCGTAGTATACCTGCTACAACACAGCAGCAATTATAGTGTTTTTTTTACACCTCATGTGAAAAACACTGCTTAAATTTTGACCACCGTAACAGCAGCAAGAAGTTCAATATTAAATTGTTTAGCACTCGTAAGGGAATACTCCACGGTGATTCATGTCTTATGCATCACTACAGAAAAAATATGCAACTAAAATTGGCATCTATAGTTCTTGAAACTGTCCTGGTTGGAGTGGAGTACTGCACTTCAATTAATGAAAGGCATAAAAAGCAATAGCCAGGCAAAAGGCTGATCAAAGCGTTCTCCTAATTGGAAAACAACGAATACTGTAAAAAAATTAGCTCCGAAACAGCACTCTCCGTCAATCGTCTCAAACCAAAAATTAAAATAATTTGTGTGCCACCTTAACTCAGCCAAGCTTTGTGAACAAAATATATACCAAAAATAGACTTAACATTACACTACACTAGCTTCATGAGGCTCAATACTTTTAAGGAATGTGCCACAAATAGTAGTAGAGCATAACATAGTCCTGTGAATAAATAAATCAAGACAGCCTTAAAATGTCTCTTGAAAGCATTGTTAGCAGCACAGATACAGTACTCTATAATTCAAACTTCAAGGTAACAGAGATTTTCGTCTGAATCATCAGAGTTACACCCACATATATCCAAGCAGGTAAACCTTGCCTTAGTACCCCACAGTATCAGTGAAGAACTTGCTCACGTGGCCAAGCATGTGCTATATGTCAATGACAGCAGATAATTACTAATCAAAATGTTATTTACTCTTGTTAATTCTCGCCCTGTTTCCTTCGCACCTTTTCCATCAGCTGAAATTTTGCTATATACCCCGAGATACAGCTGTGCTGTCCGTGTTAATTTCTTTCCTTTGTATCATCTTGTGCGCTTTGTTGCAGAGGTCATGAACCCTAGTTGATACTTTTAAACGAATATGCCATGTGAACTACAAGCACTGAACTAGTAGGAAGCTAATGACAAGAGGCCTGACCTACCACTAGCTGCCGTGAAAGCGGCAATGGGGATTAATTGCATAGTGCCTGCAGTCAGCTGATCGCCAAGGATCTTGATAAGGAGCACATGACTGCGCTTGGGAGCTTAGAAAGTGCATTAAATAGGGTCTATTTTGAAGAAACGTTGAATCCGATTTTAGAAGGAACAGAAACAATGCATTCATTTCGAATGTAAAAGAAGCAAAAACAATTAAGGCACTTATTTTGAATCAAAAAGAAACAAATGTTAATTCTGTAAGGGAGTTTGGATTTTTCACTGTAATACAGGAATTAGACTTACTATAAAGTAATCAATGCAACTCTCATGTTCGGTATAAGTGGGCGCGACTGTTTCCGGAATTTTCAGTTGTAATAAAACAGACTATTAACAATGTCACAGTAACCCTACTATGTGCGGACTTTTCAAAATTCATCCATTCCCACTATATTAGCTGAAAATTTATACAAGAACCGCATGATTATGGCTTAGGCATGGCAAGCATCTACTTCTGGGGCTCAGATTTTTCAATAAATATCTCAACTACATTAAGCACCCAACAGACTACTGCAATAAAACATTGAATTAAAAATTAAATTACCAGGGCAGCTGCTACTCTGTCATCTCTGACAGCAGCTTCTGCCGCCTCAGTCTTCAATAGTGAAGGCTGGCAGCTGAGGGCACTGTGGCGGGAGGGAGCTCACGGGAGGAGATGGTGACCGTGTCCTCGGCTCTTGCCGAGCTTGCTCCAGCCGGCTCAGCCTCTGCAGGATTTCCCGGTGCTGCTGCCGTATTTCTAGCAGCAGCCGCAGCACCTTGAGCATTGTCGCTGAAACGAACAAGGTTTCCAGTGAGGGCAGGCTTTCACAGCAGATGTATATATTTACACCTCAAGGACGCAATATGAGCAATATACTGCATTTACGCGCTTGCAAGTCGACCTATTGTTTTCAAATTTGAACATCCGAAATGCGGGTGTTGGCTTGCAATCGAAAATCAGAGCATGGCACCATAAATAAAGGGGAGAAAACTAGTATCAGGGATGATGCGGTAAATGAAATTTTATGTTTGCTCCACAGCTCTGCCCAGAATTTTCTGCATGGTTCTTGAGAAGGATTTTTCGTTTTCCTTTTTACTTTTAGCTGTATGCTCAGCACTCATGGGAGTGTTGATAGTTGATGAAAGGGGCACTGTTCCAATTGCAGTGGAACTGCCACTCAGAACAGCAACGCTTGAAGGGAGTGCCGGTGCCTGATGAAAAACTAAAAACAGCGCCATAACGACAGACGAGAAGATGAGCGAGCGCTGTTTTTGTTCTTATATGATGCACCAGCTCACTCTGTTGGTTCTTCTGCAGCTGACAAAAAAGCTGATACCACGCACACAGTTTCTCTGTGGCTGTTTGATGCATGTAATGTCTCCTGGGTACATATTTTACCAGTTTGTAATGCGCCGCTTCATCAATTGTGCTGAGGGCCAAGAAACGGCGCGTTCACACTTGGACATTCGGCAACAAGAACAAGCGGAATCCGCTGCCGCGGCAGAGATTCCGCCGAAATACCAAGCGGTAAGCCTGATCGGTCCAGGACCGAATTCTGCCATCGGAAAAAAATCCGCCGCCGAATCCCGTCAGCCAATAGGAAGGAGAGTACGAAGTTCGGCAACAAACATGGCGACGCCCTTTGGTGCGGGACGCCTCGTTTGGAACTGAATTCGTCGCTGTTACTGCCTTTTTGAGCGCGTTCAATGCCCATAAAAGCGCCAGCGCTCTTTTGCTTTGTCTCATCTCACCCATAAAAAAGTGTGTGATAAATGTCTTCTTTTTTATTTTTGGTGACGATCCTTTCCTTTTTTAAAAAAGGCTTGGGAGTAACCAACAGATGGTGCCACTAGGCAAATCTTATGTATTTAAAAGCGGCAATGCTAGAAATGGCGTAACGTCTGGCAAAATAGCTGCATTTAGTGTAAGTAAGCGTGCATACAGTTATCGTACGTAGACAGCATGGATTAACCTCTTGCCATATCTGTGTACGCCTTGAGCAGACGTCACACAGACGATGAGCGCAGACGAGGTGGTTGGGAAGTGTGAACGATGCAGCTTTTGTGGTGGCAGATGATTTCGCTTGCTCTCTCCGCCGATGCCTCATAAGCATTCGGTGCTTCTTCACGAATATGTTCAAGATGGCTTCATCCTTCACAGAACAACTGCGCACCTGGCCGCAAGTTTGACATATCAGAACGGATAATGAAAATGTGGTGGCCGCCTCGAGGGAACATATTTATGGCTGTTCTACATGATGTCTTGGTGAGGTTGTTTGTGAAGTGCGAGATTTTGCAGGATGATGAATTGCTGTGGAGGATTTCACTGGACGTCAGAACAATTAACACCCTGTGGGACTGCAGCATCGATGATTGTAATGTAAACCAGCACTGGGCGTCAACATGCTCTGCATTAAGCTACTAAATTGCCATTGATTCCACCACAAGGCACAACTAAACACAAAGGTATTTGTTCTGTACAACTGCTCTATCCCTTGCAGATCTATATATCACAAATGCACCATGCACTGACAATGCCTTAGTTAAAAATAGCTGCTCTGAATACTGTTCCTTCTATATACCACCAGTTTTCTATTCAGCTTGGTTGCCATCTTGATTGCCGTCACATCATGGCAAGGATGGAAACAGCCATAAGTGTACTCTTCCATTGTTACAACAGCTGCCAGTGGGTGCGAGAAAGCACAGCAGGCTGAGCACATAAAAAATATATGCACAAAAACTAGAGAAACTGTATAGAGTACAGTGACCACTTTGCAGTCCTAAGCCACAATCTGTAATGTTTGTTTTATTTCTATTGGTCCGTCTTTAAAAGGTTGTGGCTTTCTAGTGACATAGGCCAAATGAAACAACAATAACAGAACCAAAACCACAATCCAGAACCAAAAATGAAATTAAAGTAAACAAACTGCTGCTCGCCGGGAAGACACACTGCAACTAGTTAGTAGGAATGAGATTGAGCTGTGGAAGTGTCAAGTAGCAAATTTTATCACCGCTTAGGTTCAGTACTTCTATTAAGAACTACTTGCAGCAGGCAAATTTATACAAACAGGGGTCATTTCCAAAGCACACGTTTTGAAATATCCCCCAGCTAGGTCTCCTTTAAGGCAACACAGAACTTCTACCAAGGCCTGTTTAGGCTCATACTTCAAAAAAATAGATTCTCATCCTATCCTCTCACTGCATTCTCGTCTTTTCAGGCGCTTCATATACAAGTAAAGAAAGCGAAAAGCCTTACGATCGCTATTCGCTTCCTCCACATCCTCAAGGTCGCCTGCAGAGGAGGCCGAACTAGCCGGGCAGCCCGCAGTGAAATTTGCACCAGCTGGTGTTGTGGCCGCCTCCATTGAATGGCTAAGCAGGGCTGAAGTTGGACACGAACATGAAGCATCAGTGTTGATGCAGTAAGAACGTAAAAATTACTCAGTACAACAAAGGTAATGCTACACAGATAATGCTAAAATGCTACATCAGCACTTCTGCTTAAAGGATACATGCCTCGTACAGAATTAGCATTAAGCATTTATGAGCTCCCATTCATTAAGACCATGCTTATTCAGGGTGTCATCTCATTCTACCAGATTTAATAATTTAAACTGCTTCTTTACTCTGGCAGACCCGCAAAAACACAAAAAGCCTTAACGAAGCTGTATGCTGCCCCAGCTGGTATCATGCTGCAAATTTGAAAGCACAGGAACAACTTGAATGAGAGAACCGGAGAGTTGAGTTGTATGCTACAGGTGGGATTAGCCTTGCTTATTCTGCTGGCAATTGATCCACCGTAGCGTCACTTATATTTAAAAACGACCTAAAACCTGTCGCATCTTCCCCACTATGCACACAGTCACTTATAATAGTACATATTCCACTCCCGCAGTCACCATCCATGTACGCACTCACTCACAGTATAAAATAGTCCACTCCAGAAGGCACCATCTACAAACACATTCAATCACTTTAGACTATAGTCCGGAACCGGACTATGGTCTACTGTAGTCGTAGAACTACTATAGTAGAACCGGAGAGGACAAGCGCTACTCATAGCAGTTTATTCAGACATTTCTGATAGCAGCCCACCAGCGCCGCTGTAGCCAGCATCGACTTGCATAAGGTAATCGCCAAATGCAGAACAAGAAAATTATAACTCACCAGCATACAATCAAATGATGGTGCCACGTGTGTACAATGTATGATGACACCAAAACACGTAAAATATAGTTACCATATTTTACTTACACGTGGACAATTTCTGAAGCACGGTCACAGACCTTTCGCTCAAGCACTTATCACCCAAGCCATAAAAAGATGCTTCCAGTACCTCCTTCTCAAGTTCATTTTTTTGCCTCGTCCCACGATTACAATCCTGTGCAGTTCAGGAAAGCATTCAAGGCAGTTACCACAATGAAGTTTTGATCCGCTGTCTGTTCCAAAAGAGTATTCTGGAAAACTTCATTTTTGTTTTTACTTTGGCCCTTGGATTTCCTTTAATATGTCGTTGCAGTTGACACAACACAGCTGTAAGTTAAGCCCAAAGAAATAAAAGTACCCAAGGAGTCTTTGCTTCTGTGAGACTGCTGCGAACGGGTGATGCACCAATCCGCCTGCTCTGTCGGAAGCACACACTTCACTTCTTTCCTTGTGGTGCGTCGGTGATCACGGCATGCGCCTTTCTCTAAGGCTTCACCTCCTCTCTGTGATCAGTTCGAAAAAAAGTAATGCTAGAAGTGCCTTTCAGTCTCGGTTTTGTGGAAGCTTGCTGCTCTGTTATCGGGAGAGTAATACGTAGTCATACGCGCAGTGATGTTCAGAAACGCGTCCAAACCAAACACTTGCAACAATGCATGACAGCAACGCAAAGATAACACAAAAAATTGTATATATATGGTTTTGCAGGACTGCAAAACTGGGGAGTGGGGCAGACATGGAACCTTTGAGAAAAGGGAACCGTGATTACTGATGCATCACAAGGAAAGAAGCGAAATATGCACTTTCACCCAAAGAGCCTGAATGATAACAAATGTAGGAGTAGCGATTATACTGCCATTTTTTCATGCCTCACGAGACCTGTAACCATATGTTGACGTCGCGGTCATTGTTTAGCTGCTTAAACTGAAGCCAAAACAGCACAAGAAAATGGATTGTAAATTATATAGCAGCCAGAGGAAAATACCACATGGTAATCCATGTTTAACAATGCCTTACACAATATTTTAAAGATGAAAACACTACCCAAAAGTAAGGTATCAATATTCTTAATACACCGACCAGTTTTACTGATGCACACTTTGCCATAGTTGAGTGGTGTAATAGGCTACACTTGCGCAGCAAGAACGTACATGTTTTGGTGCTTCTTCTGGCAGCTAGTACGATAATATGGCTTTTCCTCTATAAGTCTTCATAACTGTAACAGCTTACGTGGCACAGAAAACACCAGCGGTATGCCATACTGAGAAGCAATTATCCTGTGTAGTTAGGGCATAACCTCATAATTTTCGAGATCAAAATATATGAGGTTCCAAGAAAAAAAGGTAATAGGTTACGCCCTACAGCACAAAGCTTACATAGCCCGAAGAAAATTGCCTCTAAGTATGGCATATAGCTGGGATTTCTGTACGCCATGTAAGCTGTCGCAGCTATGCAAGACTTGTAGAGGAAAGGCCGGATCGCCATACTGACTGCTGGAAGAAGCACCAAAACATGCATGTTCCTTGCTGCACTGGTGTCATCTATCGAATACCACACAGGTGTGGCAGTGTACATCAGCCAAATTGGCTGGTGTATTAACGACCGCCTCAGAGAGCGCCCACGCCCTTTGGAACAGGCGGTGGATTGAATCTGCCGCTTCATTGTGGGGAATGCCAGGGATGCTTCCCTGTAGTGCACAGGACTGCAATCGTGGGATATAGCAAAAAAAAAACTGAAAGGGAGATACCGAAATTGTCTCTTAGCCATGACTTACGAGGCTTAATGTCCCAAACTACCTTAGCTGGAGCAACTCAGTAGAGAGCTCCGATAGTTTCAGCCACCTGGTGTTCTTTAACGTGCACAGACATTGCACAGTACACGGGCGAGCATCTAGCATTCCACCTCCACTGAAGTGACACCACTGCAGTCGGGATTGAGCCGGCACCTTTCGCGACAGCAGCCAAGCACCTTAACCACAAAGCCATTGCGGCAATTTGTGTGTCAAGTGTATGAGCGAAAGCTCTGTGTCCATACTTCAAAAAGAGCTGCTGTTCATAGGCAAGTCGCATCTGGTTATTATAGTACATGCTTTGGTGTCAGCAAGCATTGTACACACGTAGCACCATCCTTTGATTACATTCTGATGAATTACAATTTTAAAATTCTCTCCTGCCTTTGGCAGTTACATCGTGCAAGTCAATGCTGACTATGACTTCACAGGTGGGCTGTTAATGAAAAATGTTTCTTATAAACCCAGTTGTGAGCAGCGTTTGTCCCATCCAGTCCTCTTGTCCCTGTCTTCTGTGCACTTTTAAATTTTCAGTACAAAAACTATATTCTACCTTCCATCCTTTGCTTGAAAACAGTGAAATGCTAAACTTCATGACTCAATTTTTACGGTACCTCACTACAATTGCTCTTCTCGGCAAACCTATCGTTGCAATGTTTTTTTAGGTGCGTTTTAAAATTGCCAGTCTCGTCAATGTAGACACTGTCACATTCGGAACACGGGACGCCGTAAACAACGCCCGGGTACATTTTTCTGAGAAAGAACGTCTGACATCAATCAGCACATGCTTCAGTCTTCTGAGGGTACAGCGCATGCCTACACAGGTGTGACTGGTGATTTTAAAGGCACCCAAAAGAACATTGTAACAACGATAAAAACCAAGAAGTGATCTGTAAAGCTACCGCCTAACACTCTGTGTCAACTGGCCATGACATCGTCTAAGGATAGGGCACACGTGTTGACAACTGAAAGAATCTGTTCCGTTGCCTTCACCTCAAATTGTTCTTCAGCCCTTAAAAATAACTTCCCCCTCTTGAAAGGTTTTCAAGGACTCGCATGGAATCTGTGGTAAAGGGGTTTTTGCTATGTAGGAAAGCAGACTGAATGCAGTTTTGTAACAGGGTCTTAATTGAGCTCAAATTCATGAGTCACCCATATGCATTTTTTGCGATCAATAAAAAGCAGGCACGGCTATAGGGTGGGTGTCCCCCCTTTCTCCCATGTGATATTACTATAAATTCACTAAGCCATAACTGAAACAATACAAATCTAAAGACTAAACACAGATAAAGGCTTGAAGATTACGGTGAAAATGCAGCGCCGACCGAACAAAGAAAGAGATGGCATCCGTCGGAGCGGTCGGACGGGCAGCAAGGGTTGCCTGATAGCTCCAAGCACAGGTAGCCAAGCTGGCCTCCGTAGTAGCCCAATTGTAGCCAAAAAACTGTTTTTGCATGGAAAACTCATTAGCCATATTAAACTATTTTTCGCAAGTATATCTACATAATACTATTAGAAGTAGCGCAAGGCTTGCCTGCAAGCGAATTCATGATTAAGCAAATGTGGTGTTCATCATAAATGTCATGTTTTATTTTTTTCTCAAAGCATAGCAGGATCGGAAAAATAACAACACGCAAAAAACATCGCACAATAAACTCACTCAGTAATGATATTCATTCAGCAATGCAGTATAGGTACAGCTCACGACAATTTCGCTAAACACAATAAAATAAATACACTACAATAAATTCCAAGACAAACTCTAGTACAGAGGTTGCGGCTAGACAAGATATAGCACAATAGACGGAAGTAGTCTAGAGAGGGATCTCAGGCATCGTGAGCTGATTCGAAGGGGAACAGTTTGACCCATACATGGTCAGTGACCTTCAAATTCATCAGTATCATGCCTGACCATGGAGACGAGCTTTCGTCGAGCCCTAGCATATATGTGTTCCCATTGATGTCTGAGCTGGCATTATCTTTGTTGTCCCTACCGTGATGAAACGCAGCCGCCGAACAAATGTTCAGCCAGGTCTCGTTCACTATAAAACCTACCTGCGAAATAGAATGTAGATCTATAACTAGACTTTGCAAGCGCTCCTTCATGTACGTGAAGTTTGGTATGGCCGGTAATGGAGGCTGCTAGAAGGATTTTAAACCGGCCAAGAATTTTTGTCCCGTCTCAGCCCTAAGACTTAGTTGAGCATTTGTTTGACGGCTACGTTTGATGACGGCAGTGACATCAAAGAGAGGGCCAGCTCAGACATCAATGGGAACTGTGGGGGTTGAATGGGGAGATAAGTACGTTCTCCCCACTCAATCGCGGCTGACACGGTTCAAAGCCGCCCGGCCTCCACCCCGTGATCGCGTACGCTACCGAGCGCTCGCCGACCACGGCGGGCCTTGCACTGAGGGAACAAATGAACGACACATTGGCTGACACAAACAGGCATTTATTGCTACAGAAACAATAACGCCAGCTAGCAACAAGGTACACTAATGAATCGAGGTCGTCCGACTCACCAGCAAGGTTCCGAGCGAATGTTCGCCCGCGCTAGGGCAAGGGATATAAACTCCGCAGGCCGGACGGGACGAGTACGGGAGCCTGTCTCGCCGTCGCTATGTTCGCCCCGCCGGCGAAGAGCGGAGCCGCGAGCGACACGTCCGCTCGCGGCGATTATCCCAGCCGAAGACCCCCCGGCCCCCTCTCCCGCGCGCGGGCTTCGGCAGTCTCCGCGCAGCGATGCTGGCGCCCTCCCTTGCCAGTTAAGGTATATCACAAGGGAATCCGCTCAGCATCGTGGTGAGACCGCCGCTGCACGGTGCCTCGCGGGAAAGCAAACTCAGGGGGCTGCAGGGCAGATCCCCACATCCCCCCAACCTTAAATAGACCCACGCGCCTGAAAGTACATGCTATGGAGGAGTCTCCTGGTCTTCATGTCCTTGAGGCACGTCTTGCAGCGGAGGTCCCGCCGACAGCGTCCACGGAGACTTCCGCGGTATTCCGAAGGCGGCGTGAAGGTCTCCGCTGGGACGACTCGTATGGCTCGCGGACTACCGTGTCCGCAGGCCCGCGAATCGAAGGCCGGTGGGAAAACTGCAGGCCAGGATCCTGCAGTAGTCGCCAGGGCAGCAGCAGCCGGAGGTGACTGCTGACTGATCTCGCCACAGCTGCCCCGGATGGATGCGGCGAACAGGATACAGGCCGTTCCTTCGCAGCAGGTGGCAGCGAGACGATGTGCACCGGTCAGCAAGCCTGGGTGGCTCCACCGGATCTGCAAAATTGCTGAAACGCTCTCGGCGTGCGTTTAACGTAGGTCACGGGAGGGGAAACGGCATCCGCAAGGGCCTCGTGGCACAATGCCTAACTCGCTAGAAAAACGTGTCGGCGGGTGTGCAAACGCAAAGTTCGAGTGAGCAAAGCCCTTTCTTGAGTTGAACGAGACTGCTCAGTTCGTGCGAGGTTACAAACAAAAAAAAACGGGCGGGCAGCAAAGTGCGCCCCCTCTCAACGGCACGGTGTTCGCGTCTCTTTTAGCGTGGTGCAGGCAGCTCCGAAAGCCTCAGGCCTAACTACCACTCCGACAACGACCGTGACCTCAACAAAGACCCGAAACGGGTTATGTGCGCGCAGCCGCGAGGAGACGTCAGCTTTGTGGGGTGGTCCTACCCCGCTCACTGCACAAAGCAGCTTCTGAGCGGTCGGCGCCCACCGTATCGGACGGTGTCGGAGCGCCCGGTGCCGAGCTGCAATACCTGCGAGCTCGTAGCGGCACCCGTGGCCCCAGGCCACCCGGCTCCCGGAGCCGCGACTCCCAGAGTCGAAAAAGAGACAGTAGAGAAAATATATACAGAAACTCGGACTACCCACGCGGCTTCCGTACTCTCTCGCTTCGGGCTCGGCGACACCGCGGGCGCTAGGCCTCGCGCTCCCTCGATGCGGACCAAGTGATTCTCACGAAGAAATTCCAGGAAAAAAATGTGCTGAGCATGTCGGAAAGTTCAAACATGCTGCAGCGCAGTACTCGCATCTGCTGTGATGGGCGCCCTTAATTGTTTGTGTCCCCTGCAGCTCTTTTCTCATGCCACCTAATTTTGGGCTGCTGAGATGAGCGTATAAAACTGCACACTTAACTTTCGTAAATGCAGAGTCACCCATGTTGTAAATATGCTGAGGATGAAGTGCATCAACACTTGGTACGAGCCACACCAGAAAGTAGACCTGTTTCTAGGAAGGAGCTCCCTTCAAACACTTGTTTCAATGCATTCTTTGAATTACGTCACTTAATTATCACGAGACACATCATATTTTCAGCACTTTAATTTAACATGACTATATATTGCTTTAAAAAGAAATTGAATAATGTAGCTGTGACATCATATATATGTCTGCTCATGACATGAGGCTTGGGCTATTTATACCGAATAAAAGTACCATAGATGTTCAAGTTTGTAGCAAGAAATTCGAAGCTGCTGCTACTTTAAGGGATGCCAAGGACAAATCTGATGGATTACTGCTGTCTGAAAACAAAAAAGCTACTTACACATTTTAACGCTTTAAAAGGGAAGTTGCAAAAATTTAGATACATTTGCTGTCATCATTAGAGATTTTTGCATGAAAAGTGTAGTTAAAAAAGACGGGTTCTTTCACAGGATCTGTGGTGATGCGCCATTCAATTATAAATGGCAGTTAGCAGTTTTTTTGCTATTGTTATGAATTGAGAGTTGACAAAAATTTAAAATTCTGATTTTATCTGCAAGAACTAACAGCACAGAAAGCAAGAGCCATGGAATCGATTATAAGAAAGCAATAGGTTGAAGTCATATCCTCCATGCCCCCTTTAAAGCTTGTGCTTGTGCCGTACGTGTTGTTTTCATTTTGCCAAAAGGAGGCACACAGAGGTGCCAAATTCTTCTTTGTCCTTAATGACTGAACTGGATCCACCGTTTGTGGGCATAAAAGGGGCCAAGTGTGTTTTCAGTCCAGCCCTTTACATGCATTTTATGCAGTGGTAAACTGGCTGCATGGTGGCTGGTCGACAATTAATGGTTTGTTAGTTGTCAAACTCCTGGCAATAGTCTTATAAGCTGAGAATAATTTCCATTTACACTTATAGCTTGATTAGAGTTGCAGTCTAGGCAAGTTGGTAGACAATCATACTTCTCCGAAACATGAAAAAAAAACTTGCCCATAAAGCCTACTCACAGTTAACTGGTTATTGCAACAAGAAATTTGGTGAAGAAGGAACCGAGTATGTGAAACACTTGGCTTTGCAGCCAAGCGTTACAAAAAAAGTTAAATACATAAGAATAGAAGAAAAGTTACTTTGATCTCACTCGCTTAATGTATGAGCAGTCAAGGAATTTCTGAATCTGAGAGTGCAGTGGGAATTAAGGGGCTTTTATGCTTGTGCTCCCTCTTTTCGATACATGAAATGCCTTAGCTGTTTCATGAAATTTGTTTGGGCTTAAAGATCAGTTATTGTTCCTGAGAGCACTCGCATAGCAATTTTTCATTTATCAAATTTTTTCTGAGCTCATTAATCCTAGGGTTGAAAGATTAGGCTTTTAGGTTTCTTCTTTGATAGCATTTTTGCTGCAGTAAAAACTGAGAGTGCACTTCCTTCTGCATACAGTAATGCCTACCGTCTTTTTTTTCACACTGCAAAAAGTTAGAGAGCTCATTGTGTATTTTCTACCATTTATCTTGAGAACGCAGGAAATGGCTGTGTTGTTGGAGTTAATGTGGTAGTGTAAGTTGCTTTTACACCACAATTTCTTGGTCGTGAGATGATCGACGGTCCTATGGACACCCGTTCAGGTTATTGAGATTACTTGAACTATTGCAACAGGAAACGATAGGTTATGCTACTAGCTCATGTCATTATTAATACATATTGTTTTGTTTTCTCTTTGATCTTTTTATCCCCTCGCCCCTTTCCCCGGCCCCTGGTTAACCTATCTTCCTTTCCTCCTCCTCGTCCTCCTCGATTTGCTTTGCATATTTGTTGTAGTTCTTTTCCCGAAAATTGAAAACTTCAGGGGTACGTTTCTTTATTCAAACATGTGCAGCCTTCATACCTGCCTAACACGTACCATCCCGATCTAATTTAGGCGCCGGTCATTGAAAAAAACAAAAACAGTACCAGCATCCCACTACAACAACAATCCATTTATTATTTGATTATGTTTCGAAGATTGCAACATTCCATGAACGAGAATTTAGTAACGAGAGGAGGGGCACAAAAGACAAGCCAAAATAAGACTGAAGAAAAGTTTGTGGACATGCAATTCTAGCCTGCCTAGAGCAAGTGCAATTAGTAGCTGGCCTTTGCCATGATGTGTATCTATAGCGTCACCTCGCTCGGTAAAGTTTAGCACGTTCTGAAGTAGGCTTGGGTTGACTATTTAGTTAAGGAAGTTTGAATGAAGGATCTTTTATGTGTATTGAAAGTGAAAAATAAAGAGAATATCCTAATGAAGGCATTCTCGTACTGTAATTTTGCATCCAGAAATAGTGTGACTTCACTCTTGCAATTAAAGTTGGGGCTTAGTACAACAGTGAATATTTGGCACAGCACTAAAGTTAAATACAGCCTTGAAATGTGGTGCATGGCCTAAGTGAAGAGTTGTACAGCTCAAGAAATATTTGTTGTTATTGCCACACATAATATGCCTAGTGGAAGAAAAAGGGTCGTACTATACCAGTCGCGTGCAACTATAGCCTGGTCTTATGCTAGTCCAAATTGCTACTCTCTATATTTGAATTTTCAAAAGCTCGTTTCCATAGCTGTCTGTCACCTTCAGCCGCTTCAGGAAATCAATATCTGTTCTGTGTATAAGATAGTGTATATACTAATTTAATTATTGTGCTGTCGTATTTGGACTATGCGGGTATTAGAAGCATATTTGTTCCTGACCATTGCAGAAGCAGTGAATTGTACAGAAATGGAGACAGGTAATTAAAGTACTTTAAATCTGATATCGTAGATGTTAGTACTTTGGAGCATGTAGACTCCTTCAACCCTATAGCACAAAGGCTGAGGTCTGTGAAGCATAAAGCCATGTGATGAGATATCCAAACTGTATAAGAAATTAGATTGCAGGATAATTTTGTTTATGACAGCAGTGTTCTGTGAATGTCAGTGACAATGCAATCAACATCATGCTGTATTGCGTGAACTGGTACTATACCTAGCTGATTATACTAATGCGTGAAGTAAAAATTTGGTATTGCACAGGCCGATAAAAGATATGAAAAATACGAAATGCTCTCAACTCTATACTCCTAAATTTTCTCCCATACTGCTGATGTTGTATATATTTCATTGCAATAGCAACAGTTCGTTTGGTGTGAACAGTCACATGCAAGCCTTTGCATTTGTGTCGACACTGGCGCAATAGTAGGCAGAGTGGCTAAATTTTGTTCTTGGGCATACACATTTGATATAGTCGTGCACCTCCATGGCTTTGTGCTGTGTAACCTACTACATAAGGTATTGCATTTGCTTTGCTGAACAAATGTCAGTGAAAGGCTCAGCAATAACCGCTGATGTGTTTACTTAAGATAATGAAATATAATAGCATTGCTTTACTTTGCTATACTTTTTGAGTAACTATATATAGCAGTTCCTATCTAAGTGACTAATTTATGGGTACAATTGAATTAAATTGTCAATTTGTACTGCAGATGGAAGCATCTTTTCCAGTTAGTTCTGAGTAGTTGGTGTGGTGGTGGTAAAAAAATTTGAGACACAAGGGGCAAAAATTTCCATAGAACGACGGGCAAGTCCAAGACTCCATGGCTGAAAGCCGCTGAGTATCTGAATTGCTAGGTTAAAGATTGAGAAGAAACGTACGTGTGTTAGAAGGAACCGTTGCATCACATAATTTTTGAATCAGGCAGGGACTGCAGATCCAATTGAACTTAAGGTTTTCATGCAGCATCTAAGCCACCACGTCAATGATCGAGGCACCAACTACAACTACATGTGAGAAATAGCACTGATCTGGTCCATCCTTCAGAAGCATGCATTCTTGGACACATTTTTATGATACACAAATAGCACTAATGCATAATCCAAAATGTGGACTGTGGCTAAAATGGTTTCACAAAAAGACCACAGGGGGATCTGAACTGTTTGCAGCTATACAAGCAATCTGGACAAATACATGTGTATCAGGTGCCAAACTTTGGAGAGGAACTTAACTGTTAACTTGTCTGCTATATGGTATTACACTCACCACCTATTAATTCGTTAATTTGGTGGTGTATGTTTGCAGAAGGTGACAAAAGTGTATGCTACCTTGAGCATTGTACCTCTGCTGAATGCCATCTGAAATGTGTTCTTGACACTTTACACGCTGGTGAGAATAATGCGCTGGCCAAAAGGCTGTGATATATACTTCTTTAATATTCCCACTTTAATAGAAACAAGCTTCATGCGCATGTTGCACAGAAGGAAGATACATTTGACCCCTTTGCTGTGCTATATATCTGCCTGAAACCCTAAAGATGAGTGGTACATTGAGCTAATTGCAATATCAGTTTCATTACTGTCTTAATGTTTTGCCCCTTTCAATACACGTATGGATGACTGAATAAGTACCTGAACACGCTTTACACAATGACCTTCTTCATTAGAGGTGAGAAAAAAGCAGCTAGAGATGGCTGACTGCATTACCAGAGAGTAACAGCACACATAATTGGGGTTGTTATGATTAAAAGTGGAGACAAAAAAAACTTCCTTGTATGTTACACAGCAGAATTTGGCACAGAATGCGCGCGCATGCCTTAGTCTAACAGAACATGCGATTAAAGTTGATAATGGTGTGGATTTTGGCAACGCCCGCCCTAAATGAGTTTTAATATGACAACAGTACGAAGTGTTCTGTGGTGGCAAAATGTATCGAATGCCAATGATTGAGCGAAGCGAACCGCGTGTCTCTCTATCGGGCGCGTGAGCAATGTATTCAAGGCATACGTCAAAATTATATAAGCACCATATTTTATCGCCAGCCTGGCTGTTTTTTTCCGCGCTATCGCCGTTCAATGCGCCCACCTTACATTTTCTTGCTTCTCACCCATCACCCATACTCTCTGACGGGTGCAAATAAAGTGCTTTCTCTCTCCCTCTCTTACAGACGGTGAGAATTTCCGCGTAAAAGTCCAGGGGCGAAAGAAACCGACCACGTACGTTTCCGTAGTAAATTCTCCTGACGCATTACCTAGCAAAAGATAAAGGATGATTTATGCGCATATTTGATGTAAAATTTGCTCTTGTGCTTGAATATGTAAAGGCCTAAAACATTTCTATTCAAACTACGCAACATGCCAGAAGATTTATTAGAATTATATGTCCAAGCGCGCTTTATATTCTGCCTGAACTGTATGCAAGTCGTGGAAGTCGTCGATATTTGCACTTTCGCTCAACTGTATATAGGTTGTGGTAATCAGCGGGCGCTAGATGACGCACTGCTAGCTGTTACAACAGAATTGTGAATGATAACAGCTATTCTATAATCCGCTAGCAAATTTGGAATGTTTCAACGAGTGAAAGGTGGAAGATGAATATGCATATGTATATATATATATATATATATATATATATATATATATATATATATATATATATATATATATATATATATATATATATATTGTTGCGCATAGCGATGAACGGGACGACATCGATTTTAAGAAGCCGTCTCGTCCTTTTCCTTTCCAATTTCTTGGTGTCTTCATCACTGGTAGATCGTGTAAATTTCCCGTGTGCGCTGGTACAGGGCGAGCTGCTTCAATGCGTGAACTATAGTGTTTTTAAGAGATCTTTTTTAAGGAGAAAGCCTTTAATGGATCATCATTGTCCGTCCTTCCGCGAAATATGTCCCACTATAGCAGTCAATAAATAAATGACAACTCGCTGAAAAAAACTTTTAGTGCACGGCGGGATTTGAACCACCATCCTTAAGTTCTGCAGCCGAGCATACCACCCACTACACTACTTCCTTCCAACGCGGAAGCGGTTCTACTTCTTAAACATATATTTTCTTAATTTTTCTGTGCCTACACTAATATATGACGCCGGAGAGTGCGGAAAGGTGCCGAATCAGACGGATATGCCTCCCAAATACCCTGCAATATCTCCAGAATAATATTGAAAATAATTGTGTACTTAACTTCTTAACCACACATCACTGACACAAGCAGCAACACCGCGCTCAAGGCATTCGCCTACCGCACTGAGGTCAACAAAGTGTGCGCCCTCCTGAATTTTTTGCATACCTTGCTAACGCCGGCTGTGTACACTGCAGTCGTGATTTTTTCCCCCAAATTCTTGAAATTCATATGGAAAACGCGACGGCTGAGGCCATATAGCTTGCGGCGATGCTAATCAAAATAAGATGAAAATTGCTTACAAACCCTTCGCTTGGAAACGATCGAGTGAACTACAGCATCTGCACCACACGTATCATTCTCTTAACAGATATTCGTCATTGAAGATACGTGTTCTTGTCAAGCAGTTTATTCATTCCACTTAAAATGAGTGCGCTGCAGGCTGTCCCTTATTGCGCGTGTGCTATGCACGGAGCCTCACGGACAAAGAATGAATTTTCTTCATAACCAATACGCGCGCTCACAAGCGTATGTATAATCGACCCATTTCCTAAGGTTCGCGCCAGCCCGCATTGTTTACATATCGGGATTTGTGAGAGAGTTTTAAAGAACTAACGCGCATATATATTATAGTTCGATTTTTGTGTAAATCCAATAACTGCCCCAAGCAAATCCTCATGGATTATCACCCACAAATTTCGTGGGTGATAATAAATGCACTGGAATGGTGGAGAATTAGTGGAAAACAATGACCGATATTGTTCTGCCGATTGAAGTGGCGTTGCCAATCCTGGAGAAATACTACACAACGAGGGGCCATTAATGGAAATGTAACTGAGTGGCACTGCCTATATAGGGAAAATAGGGACCATCCGGGGTCATTATTGGGAATGTAACTGAGTGGTAATGACAATTTGGGGAAAACAATGGCCAACTGGGGCCATTATTGGGAATCTAACTGAGTGGCAAAGCCATTATAGGGAAAATAATGGCCAACTGGGGCCATTATTGGGAATGTAACTGAGTGGCAAAGCCATTATGGGGGACATAGTGGCCAACTGGGGTCATTATTGGAAATGTAAGTGAGTGGCAATGCCCATATCGGGAAAACACTGCCCAGATTGGTCCATTGCTGGCGATGTAACTAAGCGGCACTGCCAATATCGGGGACACATAGAACATGTGGGGCCATCATTGGAACTGTCGGAAAGAGGCATTGCCTATATTGGGGTAATAGTGGTGATGGTGGTCCTATGTAGGACCACCATTTGCCATCACAATCCCAATATTGGGCCAATGGCTTGTGCTGCCTGGGTATTTTCCCATTGAATTAATTTAGTATTACTTTTTTTCCTATGCTTATATTGCCATACGAACGCTTTCTAAGTATGCTAGGAGTGCTATATTGAACATTCTTACAAATGCATCAAATTTGCATTTTCTGTCTGCTTGTACGTTCATTATAGATGAAATATATACTAAAAACGCACAATAAATACAATAATAGTATACCAATAATGCATTAGCATTTGCCAGAATGTACTATAAGCACATTGAAAGCATATAAAGATATACATTAAATACATTGCACTACATTAAACACCGACTAGAAATATCCAATTAATATTTTAAAAATATATTCACTTCGGCTCGGCTTGAAAAAGGTGTGCCAGTCGGATTCACCGGATAATACCGATCATTGTTGAGAACAGCAAAAGTAATGACTGAATTGGTTATAAGAGTCAGAAGTCGGGCAATCCCAGAAAAAACCCGTTATCGTCAAAAAGCCTATGCCAATGCAATGTCAAATCACAGGACCTGAACGGGAAACACGTCGCCACGCAGGAAATGCCGACAGAATGTGACACAAGAAACAGGAACTGCTTCGACAGCGTGGCACTTGGCCGCTGCCGCTGCCGCTGTTGCTGGCAGGAACATGTCCATACTTTCTCGAAAGTAGATTCGGGCAGGTCTTGCGTCTCTGTCACAGTGAAAGCCTGCCATTCTCGAGCGCCATATACAGTGGAGGCCTGTCAGCATTATTAAATCATAAGGCACCCCATCCTCATTTTCAACACATAAGTAACGGATGCCATACGGGTCTAGTGGAAATTCTTTCTTTAAGGTTCGCTGTAATACATCCCAAAAATAAACCCCTTCCCAACAGTGTAAATATACATGGTCTATTGTTTCAGGCTTTCTGCAAATTAAACAGTGAGAACCCCAGGGTAAAAATAATTCCTTTCCCTCTAAAAATTTTTTAACCGGTAAGGTTCCGGTGTGCAGCTTAAAAAAGAAGGTTTTGGTTCCTGATGGCACCTGCATGTTTTTAACTCTCTTTAAAACATCCGCAGCGGAGCCTCCGGAGTGGCTCTCAAGACTAGAGCCACTCTGTACACTGCGTGAATTTTAAGTTGACGAAGCCAGACTCATGCTGGCTGACTTCGAGTCGGGTGTACATAGCGTTTGTCTTTTGTTGATTGTTTGTTATGTGCAATTTTCTGTGTTAAAGCCAGGCAATAAAGAAAAAAAAAAGCTGTTGCTGGCAGGAAGCATGAAATGGAAAGAGCACGGGCCTGCTTACTGGCTCAAGCCCAGCAATAATCGCTGCCACGTGCCGAAAGTAGGACAGTAAAAGATAGGAGAGGAAAGATGGAAAGAGCAGAGGCGCGGTAGTATGCCCCGGGCCAATCCCTCAGGGAATGCAATACTGGGTCGACCTGTACCAGAGTGATTCTAGCACTACGCCGCTTTTCAAAAAATGGGTTTAGCATCTTGGGTCTCAATCAAACCCGTACCAGGTATTAAAGCAGGCGTATCAGATTGTATCAGATCTACTTAACTTGTCTTACATAGAGCCTCGGAGAATAGACACAATTTCTTGCCCGGTGAGGCGTTTTTGCGCAAAGATTGTGCGCCCGCAAGCTGTCACACATGCATCGGAAGTCGCGTTCGAATCTGCGGTTTACCTAGAACCGAACTGTTATTCAACTTGCGTCAGGCATCGGGCGGGAGTGGAACTGTCAACCAACAAATACATGGGCGCCTAAGGGAGCCGGTTGGCCTTGCCAGTAGGGGTCTGTTTCGCTTGCATGTTCGGGCGTGGAGGCCCACATGGCGTCATTAACGTTATTATGCTATCATGCAACACCTAATTTAAATAAGTGGTGATTGCCTTTGTGCTTAAAGTTAACGTAAACGAATGGACGACAGAAAAGGGAGAGTTTTCTCTGTTCCCACAAACGTGATTTCGAGCACTAGGTAGTTCCACGGCAGCTTCAGGAGTGCTACAACAATATGGACGCAGAGTACCCATTTGTAAGAATCGACGTATACTACGCATCAATTAATTTCTTATTAACGAAAGTGCGCTTTAAATGCATTGTCAACATGTTATTCACCGAAACGCGATTTCGAACATTAACTGTTCAACGGCAGCTTAAAGTGTGCGCCAAATGCGTTTGCGCGGACAGCTCTTATATTCTTTAGAATGCAAGTGTACTTTGGACGAATTGTTGTCGTATTTGCGAAAGTACACTTTAATATATTAACAACTTGCAAAGACTGTTTTCTGATACCCGATTTTGTGTACTAGATTGTTCTGCGGCACCTAAAAGTGTGCTTCACATATTTTTCAAAGGGCTGCCCGTTTATTAAAATCACAGTACACTTCAGACGAATCAAATTAATATTTGCAAAATTACACTTTTAATACATCGTCTAGATGATAAAGTCGAACACCTATTTTCTAACGTGTTTGAAACGTGCTCTAAACATGCTTTAAATGACATATACTTCAGAAGTATTAATTTAATCTTTACGACAGCACAGTTTTAATAAACTTACAAGATGAGAAAACCGCAATGTTATTTTACGCGTATTTTAAACGTGCTCCAAGCATGCTTTAATGACGTATTTTCAGGAAGTTTTAATAATATATATCGAATACCAAGCATGAAATTTCGGGACCATATTTTCGGCACATCTTTAGTGCATTGATTATTAGAAAATATGTTTCAAATACATTATAAATATTTCAAAGTACATTCCAAACGTATTAGGTTTGGCTAACGGAGCAAGCAGCTCAAATACTTTTCATTTGTTTCTGGTTTCAGTCTTGTTAGACTCATGTGTGTGAAATTTCGAGTGGCGTCGAGTGGCCAATTGTGTGTCGTTTTAAACCTGCTCTGTCCATCGACGTTCACAGCGCAGATTGGAGCCAAAATCTTTTTCAGCAGTATTATTTGTTACTCATTCGTTTATCAATTTCTGGGGCCTGCTACCACCTCCCTTCGGCGTAAAATTTTATAAGTCCGAGGAATTCAAAATCGCGGTCGCCATGGGAAATCACTAGCAGCCCCCTTGGTGATTGATTGGTGGCGTCACTGACATATCCATTTGGTGTTTGATTGGTGACGACACTCATAAATGTAGGATGTCGGCCAATAACAATAATAATAGATGACGTCATTAATTCATCAATGATGGCGGCCGACTTAGGCCCCACGTGACTAAGACACCAGAATCTTAGATAGCGACGAAATTCTAGTGTCAATGATGACGTCAAAGCCCAGTGTCGCGGACAGAGGTGAACCCATGTTAATCTGACCGATTAAAAAATCACGGCATAGTTTTGGAGTCTAAAATGAAAAATGCCAGCGCATTTTGGCTTCCAATGATGACGTCACGGCACATTGTGTCTGTAATAAGTGAAAGCACGTGATTATGACGTTAGACTACTAAATGGCGACATAGTTTCCATTTCTCAATTATGCGATGGAGCATCTGGGTGCGACGCCATGTGACACATGTCATAGCCAGGATGGCGGCCAATAAAATTTGTTGTGGCCGCGCAACCTCCTTGCAAAGGGATGTTGCAAATAAAAAAATTTTCTGGTGCTCTTGACAACCCTTGTTGCGGTTAGCATGCATGCCAGAAAAATCCTACCCTTTACAATGCCAGCAACTAAAAAAGACAGAGAGAGCCATCAAGCACAAAACACGTGCACGAACACGCATTCACACACTTTCTTTCACTCACCTTAATAAATATAAAATAATAATATTATTTAGTTTTGGAAAAGGAAATGGCGCAGTATCTGTCTCATACATCCTTTGACACTTGAACCGCTCCACAAGGAAATGCATTAAGGAGGGAGTGAATTCAAAACAATGAAGTGCCGTAGTGGAGGGCTCCCGAATAATTTCGACCACCTGGGGACCTTTAACGTGCACTGACATCGCACAGCACACGGGCGCCTTAATATTTTGAATTTGGGAAAAGGAAATGGCGCAGTATCTGTGTCATATATCGGCAGAGACCTGATCCGGATGTAAAGGAAGCCATAAAGGAGGGAGTGAAAGATGAAAGGAAGAGCCGCCGTAATGTAGAGCTCCGGAATATTTTACACCACCTGTGGATCTTTAACGTGTATTGACATCGCACAGCACACAGGCGCCTTGGCGTTTTCTGTCCATAAAAACGCAGTGGATCTAACCTGCGAACTCGGGATCAGTAGACGAGCGCCCTAAACCCTGAACCACCGCGGTGGGGTCCACCTACCTCCCCTTTCCAAACCGCTCTTACACAGCTCTACAGATTCGAAGCATGTCGAGCATTTTGTAACATCACATTTTTCTGAAATACCGTAAATTTGTTGAGACTTCATCGAGGTCTTCTTTCTGAGGTTCGAATGCACGATGAAGTGTCATTTTGTGTTTAATGTCACTTTCAGAAACTGGCTTCATCATGTGCCACATAGACGTCATCACATACAACTCTGCAGGCATTTGTAGGCAAATATAACATTGCTAAGCTCCTGCGCATTTGTGCTAAGTATTCTCGTTAAATCAAGATTTCCTGTAAGATCGTTGTTTGTGCTAAAATTTCTATCTGAAATGTGAGCTTTATAAAATTATCGTGAGTTCTTAAAGCGAAGACGAACTAATTAAAATGAATAGCCTTTGTGTAAAGTGCCGTACTTTTTTTCCGTAACGGTAACGGGAATCGTTGTATGTAGTTTTTAAAATAATAATAAAATGAGGGAAAAGATTTTCGCTAGCCGCGGCATTTGTCATCTATACTGAAGCAGCACCTCTGGGGAGCGGAAATGATGATAGCATGCAGAGAGGAGAAACGAAATGAATGAGGTGATGAGAGAGGAAAAGAGGATACTGGGAGAGGAGACGGTAATGGTAACTCGATACCTTTTTATAGGTAGCGTGGGGTTCTAACGCGTTGCTTTTTTTAGCGTAACGAGTAACGTATTTAGTTAATTTTTTCGGTAGTGCATACAACACTCATAAATCAAACTTCTAATGCTTCTTACTCTAAGATCTTCGAGACAGTGGCGCCATATTTTTTTCTTTTTATCTGCTTTATCTACTGGTGTAAACAGATAGAGCAGGTGAAGCAATTTTATTTATTTCTCTTGCCCATTTAACTTTTTCTACCAAGACAGACGTATGCCATGGTACCGTACGCATGAGCGGGGTAATGCTCGCACATTCAAAAGCGGTATGGTTTTAACGCTCATGGTTTTGCCTTTTTTGGTCATCAGATCGTCTGGCGATGATATTAGATTCAGGTTAAGCCGTAATTGAGGTGAAGTTGATTGATGTTGTAGCGCCGAAGATAGAATTTGATACTATTTAAAAATAATGTTTGAGAGAAAGAAGTTGAGGCCGGCACCGTTTGGTGGTGATGGTGAAACATTTCTTGCTTATACAAAGGACAGGAGGTATGCCTGGATCAGACCGTTACGAACCGGTCCTTATGAACACTGGTTGTAGAACAATAGTGGTGGTTGTGCACGCCGCCCGGCCGCGCCTGACTATAGCTTGTTGGGCTGTAGGCCGTGGCATCCGAGCAGAGTCGCCTCCTATTCGTGCTGGGTAAGGTTAGGGATGGGGGAAATAGCCGGGTTGGAGGGGCAGGCCCACACCATGTAATAGGTGTCCGAATACATCAGTCTACAGTTTGAGCAGCTACCGCTAAATCATGGGGTCGAAGTGTTTTAGGGCTGCCGGGAACAGCAATGTATTGCTGAGAAGTCGGAGGAGCCGCTTATCCTCCCTTTTGATAGAATGTTGCAATATCTTTGAAGGTATTGACCGGATTAAAAACGGGTACCTGATCGAGAGGGGAGAAGAAAACAGCCAGGCAAGAGAGCTCACGGGCGGCTGATCTGCTGCCTCGTGTCCAGGCAACCCTTATGAGCAGGGCTCTATAATAAGGTAACGTTTTTCGGGGTCCGTATCCCTTATGCAATTTAAGTAGATGAGATTGGCTAGGAAGGGCATGCAGCCTTGTTCAACATTCCGACAGGCTCCTCGCAAGTCACTGATTATGTATTCTTAATCATAATATGAGGGCGGGAGAGCAATCGCGACCTTTCCTGCGTGGTTGCACTGCGGGCTCTGAAGGTGAGGCCGTTAACTGTATCGCCGCTGTGAACTACCGCCGCCGTGTACCATCTTATTTGGTGAGGGCCAGATGCGTCCAAGTAGTGTACTCCTGTTCTAATGCCATAATTTCGGGCTAGGAATTCTGCTCGGGCCAGGCGAGGACCACAATATATAATTTCTGGCGACATGTAGGCTGGCAGAGGTCGCACATGGTGGGCGTCTCCACAGTTCTAGAATAGGAAACCTGCGGTAAATGAGAGTGGTGTGTATGCTTTGGAGTCGAGCAAGAAGGCGGTGACTCTACTTTGTTTGCGAAAAGCGCGTATACTGATTTGTAAGATGCGCCTTCCGGAGCTCCCGAAAAATACTCACCGTCCCCCCCCCAACCCGAGGCCCATAAGACGGCTGTTTGAAGCAGTGATGGGGAGGTCCAGAGCAGGCTTAATAATTTTGCAAAGGATGACCTTAAGGGCAACCACATCTTGTTTCTTTGGGTGGAGATAAGGAGTCGAATAAAGAATCCGTCTGGTCAGAAAGGCGTCAGTGCACTTTAAAGATCTCCAGGTGGTCAAAATCGTTTCGGAGCCCTCCAGTATGAAAGCTCTTACATTCTTTTTTCAGTCCTACTTTATCCCTTCATTTACGGCGATGTTCAGGAGCCCATCAAGATACCAGACAGCTACTGCGCTATTTCCTTTTCCCAAAAATTATTTTAAGATTTTTTGTGCAAAATCTTTGCGCCACGTTGAGACATGCGCCCTTGGTCTAGGTTGCGGGAGTCTTCCCGTCAGTCGCTAATGGTAACCCATGACTGGTTCTGCAGCTGCGAGTGCTATGGCGACCTCATCCGTGTTTGTAACGTTTGAGGCACGGAAAGTGAGTCTCTGAAAGTACGTGTTTTCATCGATTACTGCGGCCGTATACGATCCCCCGTGGTCTGGGTAACCAGCATTCGTGTGGAACACTACGCAGCGATATCTGTGGCGGTCGTGAGGCGCGCGCGATTCGACGGCCTTCGTGAGAGTCGCTTTTGTAATGTTTCGTGGCAGAGGTTGGACCTGTGGCGTGCTCTGGAACCTTGGTCCTTTCCTCTGCATGGGCATTGTAGGGTATGTTCAAGCGCTTTAGGAGTCTTTTGCCGGCAGCGGATTTCTTCAACCGGAAGTATTGGTTGTAAAAGTGACTAGCAAAGACGCTGGTTATACCGAGATCAATGAGCCTTTAGGCGACAAAATTGTGAGACAAAATGGCAGCACAGCCAATGGTGCCTGAGCGATCCAGCGACGATCCACGAAAGAACTAGGAGTATCCTATGAGTGCTACCACGGCGCACCATGATAGCGACGCCCCTGTACAAAGCAGATGGAAGAGGAAGCACCTGTGCTTGAGTCACACCAGCACATTCTGCTGATTTACTAGCGGAATCCCTGCGTATTGTAGGTCCAGTAGCTTATAGGAGAAGGAAAAGTTCGTTGGGCAATTTTCTCCTGGAAAGCACATTTCATCTACATAAAAAGGATAATCGTTTTATCTAAGTCCTAACTTATATAGCAAATTCATTGTCAGCGAATTTCAATTAGGGCAGAGAGTCACAAAGAGGAGACTGAGTCATTAGAGCAATCGCAAGACACAACCAGCTTCTTAGAGAAAATTGGTGCTGTCTTCCCGGGAACACACGATACAGAAGTTTGCCACGCATAATATCCGTCGCATTCTCTGAGGCTTTCAGAGGTCTGCTATGGGGCTCTGCCCGCTCCCCCTCCCCCTCTCCACCCGGCGTCATATTTGGCTCGACACTTCAAGTTGGCGCCGTCTTCCCACATTGCAGGAGAAGCCAGTGACGACCGCACTCCAGGACATTGTCCCTGCGTATCGCGTCAGTATGCAGAACAGACCTGAGCTATCAGGAAAATTTTTTTGATTAAAGCGGTGCATCGCCCAACCCCCATATTCATTAAATCACGTCTTTCTTTCGCTCCTGCGCCCGTGAGAAGACGTGAGTTTCCTTGGTCAGGCCGAACATTTAATGCCTCCGTGTTGTAACATCGAGAGAAGTAGTATTTGCTTTCGGCAGGTGGCACACACAACCCTTTGTCTCCTATTACTGGCGCACCTATGTACTTTAGTGACGCAGCTACGCGTTTTTAACTGCCCAAAGGCGTACATTCTCCTTATATTTGACAAGGTTCCGACTAATGAATTGCTAGACAGAGACGTGCCGGCAGATTCACACCCCTGTTTCCTTCACTTTCACTACAAACTTTTAACGAAGACAGCGCAACAAAGGCAAGCATAGAAGAGAAGACGACACGAAACAAAGATCGCTGTTTGTGTCGTGTCCTTTTTTCCGTGGTTGGATTCTTAGCGCTGTATTCGTTGCGAGTATGAATCACTAACTAGCCCAGCACTATGTTTTATATGACGGCAAAGTTTGTGCAAAAGCAAGCTTGGTACGAAATTTTGGACTGCCCGGGATATGCCTTGAATAAAGCACTATGCAGTTGGATTCTGATTTTCTTGGCTCTTCTGTAAACAATAGAGAAAAGTGAGAGTAGGAAGGGCGCCACACATGCTATAAATTAGTAACTTACTACGAGGGCTGCAGCCCCTCATAAGGCATCAGTTCAGCCCCGCCGGATGGCAAACGGGGACCGGTGACCGCTTACCACTAAATCGGGTTTGTCACTGCCTGGTTCGTGTAGGTGAACATGGCAGCCCGTTGGACAAGCCAAGTAGTACGGCTGTGCTCCAAGCTGCACAGCAGTCTGCCACTGCTCCTCTGTAGTGATTAAGGCGCAGGGTTTGATATGGTAGGCCCACATGGTGTGGGACAGGGTAGAGTGGCAACCGCAGAATTTGCACTTGGCAGAGAAACGCGTGCGGTAGATAGAGAGAGATGTGCGGAACATGGGAAGGAGTGCGTTTAGGCTAATGCTTCAAGAGGTAGTCCGTGCGGGATAGAGGCCTCCCGGCATGCGCGTAAAGGCGTCGTTCAGTTCAGTAATTTTGGGAGATTTAGGGATAAGGGACCAACCCGTCCGACGCCGAGCTTGCTCCGCCACTGGTATACGGCTGTGCCCTGCCGGATATTAATGCCTCGGGCATGTGAATAGGTCGCCTTGTTGCGTGAGAGCTATTAGTGTGCGGTGATCGACTTGAGCAGGATGATGCATGCTTGCTTGTTTGTGCATGGGGGAGGTAGGTTGTGCTGACAATGCCAGTGGTCGCACGTCCCGCGACCCCAATCGAGAGACTCCACAAACCATCGACAGCTTAAATCATGGTATTATTAAAAACTGCAACTTATATTATGGGAACTCTTCCAGAAGCCTTACTCCGCATTATGACTATTCGTCGGCCGGGATTCCGACGGTCTGTGCTGCAGACAGAGCTTCGCCGATGACTTCAACGGGTCGAGCGCATAATTCAGCGCATCTCTAACCTGCGCGGATGGTTGCGCAGCAGAACCCGCTTCGGGTCACTCATGCCTTTGTCATTTCACTGATCCTGTATGGCGTGCGTACCTGCGCACTACCAAAAAAGACAAATGCCGGATAGACGCAAACGAGCGTTGGGCCTACCGGTGGCTACGTCTGATGAAAAGTATTGGCTTCGGGATGGTTAACTTGTTCTCGGAGTTGCAGGATACGTATCCCATGAACCACACACATGCGGCTTTCGTAGATGGCCTACGGGTGGTGCCTAATAAGCAGTGTACTTGTTCAACATGCGTACATGCCGAAAGAGCGTGCTTGGTGCTGTGAGTAGTGGAAGCACAGACTCTAGGTAGCTCTGCTTCTGGGAGATCATTGATGCAAAATCGCGACATTGCAGAAGACAGGCGCACGCTCGGGTAATTGAACAGGAATACGGTGAAAAAGAACAGGTATTTTAAGAGTTATAATGAACGATGGGGTGAGGTAAAAATCCCACGTGGTCGAAATTATTCCATAGACGTCTGCTAAGGCACCTCCTTCTTCCTCTCTTCTATTACTACCCCTTTATCCCTTCCCTTACGGTGTAGTTCGGGTGTCCTCCGAGATATATGATAACATTACTGCGCCATTTCTTTTATCAAAAACTAAGTTTCAAGAGGTGTACTACATAGATATAGCAGGACCATTGTCCCAGTGATTTTACACTGCAACCATAGTTCACCAGAGAACACAGGTTGACGGACTTTTCTTTCAGGCTCTCAATTGCGCGTACGCTGAGGAGGCAGACATTGAGCAGGCCTTTGCAGATCCCGGCTCTAGATTCATAAATACAGATTTGTGCCAAATCTGCATCAGCCGCCTCACAGCCGAGTTATTTTCCTTGGTCTAACCTCTCCATGAGCAAACAGTCGATGATAGCGACCGCAGCCACAAACGCATCTCTGGACTCCTGGCCACGAGACTCTGAAAGTTAATGGTACCGCTACCATGGCCTTCCGAGCGCTTACCAACAGGGCACGTCATATTAGATGTTCTTGTTGAGAGAATGTTAGGCAAAAGCTTCTGTCCTTAAGCAAAATCTATAACGACTACTGCGAACGCCACTGTTGGCTCCGAAATCCCGCAAAGCGGCTCAGCAAGGCTGACGAGCGCATACTAAGCAGAATGAAGTGTAGTATCCTAATGTTTCCGGCAGTCAAATTCATCCTGAATTTGATGGGCGGCGTCTAAAACGTGGGGAAGCTTACGATAGCTTCAACATGGTGTGGGTATTTCAGAACATTCCTTCTCTCCTCCTTCCCTCGCTAAAGAAAAATAGATGGGAGCTCTACCCAACTGTTCAGAGCTGGAGTCTCAAACGACTATAAAACCAACGCGCGCGAGTGGCGGCTTTGTTCAGTCGCGTCTAGGCCTTGGAATTTCTGCCATATAAAGGAGAGTTGCGGCACGCAAACTCAAATACAGAATATCACCTGCCCACCTGGTGCTGGCTCTGGGACGGAGTCCCATCAGCCCCCATCCCTCACTTCCAATCCTATTGATGACAGGACTCCGGCCCGACTCGCGGTGGGCTTCTCGAAACGTCGAGCAAGAGTGGGCTACTCCCATGGCTTCGCATCTACCAGAATTGTAGTCGAGACTCGGATCCTGCGCACCGATCTCTCGATTTGGCTCCAGGTCCCCAAGGCCTCCGCGGAAACGAAGCAGGCGAAGCCGCCACCCGCGCACTCTCTCCGGGCATTTCCTACGGGACTCGATCCTCGCCAGGACTCCGATTTCAATCCGGTTTTCACTTTTAAGGAAAAACGTGATTATTACAAATCCACGTACCAAACTATTCCATATCCGTGCAAAGGGATGGGGAAGGCCAACGATCGGGTACTCCTGCGCCTGCTCACTAACACGATGCTGTGCCCGGACTCTAAAGCATTTACATCCTTAATTCCAAGGGCGATGCTCGCACTGTGGGGAGGTTTCTGACACCCCCCAAAGATGGAGGCCTGCCAGCAGATCTCATTCCTACCCCCTGTCCCAAACCACACCCGAAAGGATCGGGAGGCGACGCTGTCTGGCTGCTGCAACTTCGAGGCCCAAAGGGCCTTAACGCAGCACACCCGGGCTGCGGCACCCGCCAATGGGTTCCTGACTAGGTAACCCATCAAGTGCTTGTGAGGGCGCGACCCTTCAGGTCACGATCTCCAACACCTCTCTCTATGATTAATAAATGTTTTCACCACCACCCCCACCACCACTCATCCGACGCGGTTAAGGTGTACATAGAGAACAGAGATGGCACAAGGTATTTTCCTTATTCTCAGTGTGGAGACAAAGACACATTTCCCTAGAATTTCATCCTAAATTAGCCGAGCACGACACCGCGGGACAGCTTGTACCCATTCTATCACAAGCGAGTACCCGTCGGCAGTGAGGATCAAACGTCGCACCTCCTGCAGGCGAGACGGATGCTCAGACCACTAGGCCAACGCCGGAGGAAGTGAGACTTATGTTGTCTTCGTCTGGTCGTTCTTGACCGCTCTAGAGCGCTACGAAACGGGTGGTTGTATTCGGCTGGTCGAAAAAGAGCTATTGACATGTATTCAGGTGGTTCTTTTTGAGTGCCTCTGACTTGGAGCGCTCTGTGCCAGAGGTCTCCGAGATGCTCTCACTTTCCCGACGGAGCAACGAAAGCCCGGCTGGAGATTCGCATCACGTGACAGCCACGTTTTCGGGTGTTGGAATTCGCGCAAAGCCAGGCCAAGTCAGTTCCGTAACCTGCAACAAAATTTGGCGCCAACGCACGAACAGATCGAGTTGCCTCTGCACCGAAGTTGTGTACCGGGTACCGCTGTGCTAAGCTTTTTGGTTATTTTAGCTCTGCTGAGTGCGCGCAGTTGCGCCGCATCATGTCGAAGCGGAAGCGCCTAGTGGCGTTAGCGAAGCCATTAGTTTTTTTGTTAGCTGCAAATGACAGCACCGACAGCAGTTCCGACAAAGATGACACGTGTATGCAGCGATGTTCACAGAGTTGTTCTCTGTGCCGGCTAAAATACCCAAAGTGACAAGTTACGTGGTGCGGCGGTGCGACATTATTCTGAATCAGAGGCAAGCACCAAGTTGCGGTCAATATTGCTAGCTCTAATTTACATGTTCAACAGTTCTGCAGGAATTTTCGCCTTCTGCGCAAGGCTTGCTACGAGCTTGTCTCCAAGTTCGAGGGCTCCAAATTCTATTCTTCAAGCAGACATCACGGTGGCTCACCCCCCAAGACGGCAGAGGAGCATCTTCTTTCGTTTCTTTGGTAAGTTTTCTGAAATTTTCCCAGCATGATAAGCAGTGAAACAGTGTTCTTGCTCCACACGATTTGAATTTACAACTAGGCATTATTGCAGGGTTCGAGCTGAATTTCCGCCTGAAAACATCTCTAAAGCATTCTTTGTCTGTAGCTAGATTTCTTGGGTAAAAAAATATTTCAGTAAAACTTCTATTTGGGCTAGTTAGTGCATTTTTAACCAAGGGAACGGAGGAGCGCAAAAACAAGCAATCAAACAAGAAGGACGTGTCGTGTTGTGTCTTGTCCTTCTTATGTGATTGCTGGTTTTTGCGCTGCTCCGTTCCCTTGGTTAAAAATAGATTTCTTGGACTGTGTCATTTGCTCGGTTGGCTATATTTAAAAGTGCTCAACCTACAGCATAATAAGCTGACTAGTTTGTGCTGCAGTGGTTAGAATTGTTCGTCGCTAGCGCACTGCTTTCCTGAATCCAACCCCGATAAATAGCCCACACATCGCCTAAATGGGTTAATTTTGCATTGATAATTCATAAAACGTACAACGTGCATGAATAACATTGCTTTATATTTGTAATCGCATCAAATCAATGATAATTCTATGTAGCTCTTGCAATGCATCAACATACTAAAGAAACCGGTATATGAATGGTTTTACTCTTGTTTTTCAGGTATGCAAGTAACAAATCATCCATGCGAGAGGTTGCAGTACTCTTTAATATGGCAGAATCAACACAGATGGCAGTGATAGACAGAGTTTTTCAGTTTCTCTGTCATAAAGCACCAGAAGTCATCAACTTCGGAACCGACAAGGATGACATCGCTAAGGATTTTGAAAAAGTATGTACACCTACTGTTCTATTGAGTAGCACTATGCAAGCGCAGGCAGTAGACATGACAGCCTGGTGAAGGTTCAGGTACCTCAAAGTATCTAGTGTAGTTAACGACCAATCTTGCGCAAAAATAACTTTCTAGAGCAGCACTGATATGCAAACGCTTTGAACGCTTCACTTGAAGGTACCGCAATTACATTATGGATGAAAAATATTTGCATGCGTAATAGCACAAGGTATTCTTTTTATCTTCTTGAATTTCTCACCTTTTCCAGGTTGCTGGCTTCCCCAATGTGATAGGATGTGTAGACGGCACCTACATACCCATGCGCTGCCCAAAGAACAAAGTGCGGTCCACATATGGAAACCGGCACGACCAGGTGTCTCTCAATATGCAAGGCATATGTGATGCAAATGCAAGATTTGAAGATGTGTTTACTGGCACGTGTGAAAAAATTCGCGATGCTAGAGTGCTAAGGCTATCCTCTATCACTAGTGATCTTCCAAAAATTTGTGAAGTAAACAAATAGCATCTGCTCGGTGATGCGGCTTACCCTGTCAGGGAGCATTTGCTCACCCCCATATAGAGACTAAGGCAACCTTACTGCAGCAAAAATTGCTTACAATAACCACCACACAGCCACGAGAGCAGATAGATAGATAGATAAAGAGGAAGAGAGAAACACAGGAATGAAAATAAAAAAATTCGTTTGGGCTGTAAAACAGAGGTTTCGGCAACTCAGATACATTGAGTTAACCACGATTGACAAGATCACACAGCTTATAATAGCATGCCGTGTCGTTCACAATGTTGGCATTGATGCTGGAGACTACAGATGATCTGCTAACAGAGGAGGAGGTGGTAGAAAGAGCTCTACACTTTGCCCAGCACTCATGGCAAAATGAAGTGGACCCTGTGCAATCTAGAGTGGGTCAGACGACACGTGAAAGTGAATTATGTTATCTGGAGGAGCTACAACGAGAGAAGCTAGCCGACCTCTTCCTTAGACGTGCTAGAAGGAGGGGGCAGCATGATGCTAAGTAGGCAATGCTCCCCTTGTTTGCAACCGTGTACAGAGCTGTGGCTTTCTTTTTAAGTTCATTAGGCATTACTTTATCACTTTTATTTTTGAGTTAAATATTATCTTATTTTGTGCAAGCTGTTATATTCTGCTCTTTACATTTGCCTTCACCTTGTGAGCTTAGAAATTGCAGTCAATAAATTGCACCTGGCTGTTTCATTCTTAGCAATGCAGTTGCAGTGTATTATTCTTTGCTGTTTTCAAACAACTCACTTTCTGCTTCACAGTACTTTAATGGAAAGAGGTGAAATGACAATATTCAATGTTATCCAAACACAAACAAAACAAGCTGTAAAAAATAAAGTAGGAACTCGTAACATATGGCTGTGGATGGAAAAGTTAAAAACAGCTGTGAACTGTTCCACAACTCTGTGTAAACAAGAAAATGATAAAGTAACACAGCTGCAGCTTAACAGCAATAAATAAAATATTAGTAAATATTCTGACTATTATAATAGTAGACTAGTAGTGTAAACATTGCCAAGATGCGACGATGTCTTCTCAGTCTTCGTGACGCAAAATTTCTTCAGCGTTTCCATGTGCTCTGAATGTACCCTAAGCAATTCCTTATGACGTTCTTCTCTCTTCTCTCTTTCTTCCTTTTTGGCTTCATTTTCTTTGAAAATTTCTCTCAATTTCTCAAAAAAATCCATGTGCCTTGCTCGCGAAGTACTTGGCCGCATGCTTCTATCTGCTTTGAGCTTTTTGCACGGCCTGACTGTATCTGGTTCCTCCAAGTTACTTTGACACAGATCCTCGGCTAACAAATACTCAGATGCAGTATCAAGTTCTGCAGAGCCATTTATACTATGGGATGAACTTTGCACATGTGTTGCTGTGTTTTTGTAACGGACGTTTTCAATGCCTCGTAGCACCTCGGGCTCTAAGCTATCATCAATGGCACGTATAGCGGAAAATTCCTCTTCTAAAGTTGGCCGACAGGGAGCTTGTCCCGACGTTTTGTTGACCTTCTCTTCGCTCTTCTTTCTTTTAGCTAAAGTTATAAATCGAGTTTCACATTGTATTGCAGTGCGCTTGGTTCCAAGGACCTCCTCTATCTCACGAGCAATCTGCTTGTACATGGCGCGCTTTGTCTGGAACCTCATCAGTGGACCCACTTTTGGCGTATACAGCGCATATTTGTCAAGGAGGTACTTCGTCTCCCCAGAGGCCCAGGGCGCTGTGTGGAAAACAAAGAGAATACTAATACATTTGGGCGTGTTTGCGGGCCTCGGCAAAACAGTGACGCAGAAATTGAACAGCTATTTAATGCCACCTACTGCAGTAAATACCTAATGCTACTGCAGTACAATAAAACTGATTTCATGCACAGCGGCTTCACATTACTCCCTGCAATGCACAACGTTTTAAGCGCACAAAGCCCAACTGCTCTGAAATGACCATGGAAAATATTAAATAAGTAGTAGTAGTTGTATTTTTATTTGGCCGTATAATACAATATGCCCTCGAGGTGAGGCAAAAGGAGGAAGACGAGGCAAACCTCCTGACGAGGCCTACACCCCGAATAATACATCGAACAGTGGCCACATGAAAAAAAAAAACTTTCAATACAAGCAACAAAAGTTATACGATAGAAATAGCAAACACTGAAAAAACGATGCAAAGTAAATAAACAGCAATTGGCAGAAAACACGATATGCACACTCGGCAGTAAATGATGCAGCAAAAAAGACAAAATGTACAAAGTTAGCTGAATTTATACAGGAAAAAGAATCTTCAGTTTTTTTCTTAAAACAAGATACACTATGACTTTCTACGACGATTTATATTAGAGAATGATAAGCATTACACATTGTTACAATTTGGGTATCTATAGTTTGTTTTCCATAGTTTGTTCTTGGTCTTTCAGTGGATAAGGCGTCCGCACCTAAACTATACGTAACATTTCTTGAATTATAAGCATTTTGGAAAGACCTGAAGTTATGCTTTACATTATAAAAAATTTGAACAGCCAAACTCAAATTGTAGGGATGAAAGAAAGTGCGAATATCAAATGTTTCGAAAAGATTATTTTCGACAACAGGGCTTGAACATAATGAGCGTAGAGCTCGTTTCTGAATAGAAAGCAATTTATACGAATTGGTTTTGTTGCAAGTTCCCCACACCAGGTTGCAGTATACAAGATGGGAATGAACAAGGGCAAAGAATAATTGTCTTCTAACCTGTAGTGGAAGTAGTGCCTAATACGATAGATAACACAAATTAACACAAATAGACGAAGAAGTAAACGTGGGGAAGGGCGCACTAGTGATTCATTTGAGATATTTCACCATCTCCATATTAGCAAATGAAGTCCGTGGAAACAGGCTAGACCATGCAGACGCTTCAGCATACAATTTGGTGGAGTATCCATGCTACTTGGCTGTCCATGCTCCTCTGGGCTTGAGTACTGAGGCTCATCAGATGTACTTGGCTGGCTACCTGAGAGAACATAAAGAAGTCAGGAGAGTCATCATATGATCGTTCAATGCGACCCTCTCCCACACCGTGTTCTATCTTTACCAACATCAGTGTGTGAGGAAGAGCAGCATTAATTGGTCCCGACCTATAAATATGCCTATAAGTTGATATCAATATAGCTGAAAAAAACAAATCTGATACATTTTTTCAGCGATGTGAACGACACAAATTGGCCACTTTTTAAGGCAACATCACGATTTTTTTATTTGCAAATATATTTTCATGCGCGCAAAAAAACTGGGTGAGCAGTTATGAAAAAATAAAGCGAAAACAAACGAAAATTATATTGTAGGCTTAAC
Organism: Amblyomma americanum; assembly: GCF_052857255.1. Taxonomy (NCBI): domain Eukaryota; kingdom Metazoa; phylum Arthropoda; class Arachnida; order Ixodida; family Ixodidae; genus Amblyomma; species Amblyomma americanum. Next base: position 123,927,361 of record NC_135501.1, on the reverse strand, counting down.
GCCTCAAGAGCAAAGGAAACGAGACCACTGCTACGAGCCGACTCCAGAACAGAACTGCCTAGCCGTGGCTGCACGAGCCACGAACAGGTGCCATCTTTATTCTCTTTGCAGGGTGGCGTGCGCTAGCCAGGTTGTCGGCGCGGCCCAAGAGAGGGCGGAGGGCCAGCGATGGCACTCGCGCGCTAGGTCAGGCGGCGCTGGGAGTCGTTCCAGGGCTGGTCCGGAAGGCGAGGGTCGCTACAGGGCTCCCTCTCCTTCCTAGACGATTAGTCGGTATCAGTCAAGAGTCGGGCAGGCCGGCCGGGGTCTGAAAGTGAGGCTCAGGAGGGCGACTCTGGCTGTGGCGTTGAGGCCGAGCTTTCGGAGGGCGTCGAGGGACGCGGAGGGGAATGTGAAGATGGGTCATCCGGGTCGGCCTGCGAATGCCCCAAGTGCCGGTGGTTCAGGTGCAGCAGCTGCTGGCCGACGAATGAGAGGTGGTGCAGCAGAGGGGGCGAGGTGTGTAGCGCAGCTGACGCCGGACTGAGCTGCCTGGTACCCAGAGGGGCGTCTACGGGAGTTGCATCGAGATTCCAGGTAGGGAGTAGCTATGGTGGACTGCATGCGGAGCTGGGACACGCTCACAGACAGCCTTGGAGCGATTGACTTCAACGTGACTGGTGTCCGCACGAGTGGCGCCCTTGACGCCGAGCCGTGCACGTAGGAGGACGCTGGCGAGGTAGCGGCAATAGGAGGCGCCTGGAGTGGCGAAGCTGCCGGGAGTGCCACGGCCGCCGAGAGGGTCGTGAGCACCGGGAGAGCTGAGGCCACCGGGAGGGCCGAGACCTCCAGAATGGCTGGGGGCGCTGGGTGTGCCGAGGCTGTCTGAAGGGCCGATGACACCTGGTGGGCAGGAGACGCCGGCAGGGCTGGCGGCGCCGGGAGAGCCAAGGCCGAAGGGAGAGCCGAGGCCGACGGTGGGGCCGGGGGCGCCAGGAGCTCCGAGCCTGCCGGAAGGGCGCGTGAGTCGTGACGATGGACCACGGCGCCGGAGACGCAGAGGTGGAGTGGCGGGGAGCTAGCGGCCAGGGGCTGCCGAGCCGGGCAGGGCTGGGGCGAAGGCGTCGTGGGTGAGACCGAGGCTGGTCCGGCGCCAGCTGCTGGCGGCGGCGACAGGGGGTCTGCAGCGTCGTAGAGTGGCAGCGGGCAGTAGGAGACGCCGAAGTCCTCCAGAATGGCAGTGCGTAGCTCATCGTACGGCCGGCTGCCCAAGGCAAGGCACGCAGGTAGGCGCAGCAGGTCGGGCGGGAGGATATCGCAGTGGAAGGCGTGTTTGAACGGCTGGGTGGTGATGCCGTTCAAGTACAGCGCGCCTCGAATTGAGTGAACCCCCCGCCGACGCCTTGAGACCGGAACGCCGGACGCGGCGGGTCGAAGGCTGGGTTCTGCCAGTAAGCCATCCAGGAACCCAGCTGATGGAGAAGGCGCCGCTCAACGGGTCACCAGAATGTAGGCTTAACGCCTCAGAAGCAAAGGAAACGAGACCACTGCTACGAACCGACTCCAGAACAGAACTGCCTAGCCGTGGCTGCACGAGCCGCGACCAGGTGCCGACTTTATTCTCTTCACAGGGTGGCGCGCGCTAACCGCGTTGTCGGCGCCACCCAAGAGTGGGCGCTACAAGATTCTGGCGAGGAAATTCAAGCGGGGTCATTAGCTTTCCCACGCAGCGCTCTTGTCACTGTAACCGCTAGATAAGTATTATTTCGTATTTTGTTTAACCCTGACAACTGTATCTATCATCTATCAGTTTGTTGTGAAGGCCCTAATTTGCCACGTCATTGAGGAGTATCAACAAAAAATGAAAAGCAGAGAGCTTGACGAAACGCGCCTGCATATAACGTGCTACGGAGCACGCAAGTGGAAGCGCAGGCGAACTGCGGCATAGTAGGAAGAGAGCGAAAGTGATTCATCCAAACGCAAACATATGCGACTGGGGTTTAGATGCAAATTAACCTTCCGTATGTCGCTTGCGCAGAACATCTTTCTTGAAAGTAGCCCACCATTTAGGCAGCAACGCCACAGCGAGTTGTTGCTACACATATGAAATTTGGTGCCAGCACTCGTGCTTGCATGTTTACATCAAAGCAACTGGTGCTGAGTTTAAAATGAATGCATTGCTGTCGCTGTAAACTTACCGTCCAGCATTGCGCAAAGTAGCTGTTCTGCCGTAGACGGACTCGAATCCCCGCCCCCGTAAACGGACGCCATGTTGTTTGTTGCTAAGCGGCGAAACCGCGAAATGTTGGCGCTGCTGTCGAGCGCTTCTGGCCGCTCCTATATGCACCCTTGTGTTCGGCTGGGGCGCCGTGCCTCCGGCTCGGATCACGACCCGCCCGCAGATTGGTTTGCTCCTGGGTTGCTCTGATTTGGAGCCTCAAAGCGACCAGCCGAAGACCCAATTATACGGCATCTTTCCTTCCCTTCAAATCAATTTTCGGAGAACACTTATTTTCAGTGACATCGGGCTTGGACCCGAAGGCGGCACCTGTGCTTCTATGGGGACGAAACAAAAAGGTGCTCGTGCGCCGGGTGATGTCAGTGCATTTAAAGACCTCCATGTGGTCATACTCCTGAGCCCTCCACTATGGCACCTGTTTCTTCCTTTCTTCTTCCACTTCCGCCTTTATTCCTTCAGAAACGTGCAGTTCCGATGTCCACCGAGATTTGAAATATCTACTGCGCTATTTCCTTTCCTTAGAAACCAGGAACCGGCTCGGACGTGGCGTGGATCGGACGCTCGTGCGAACGCTCCTCGCTTCACCCATGCCCACCGCTGAATTCAGCGATGGTCAACACCGCTCTTGCCTGGATTTCGTCTTCGAAGCTCTGATAACGCCGTCGGACGCATCGGCAAGTCCCTTTTTGCCTGTTTCTGCGGACTTTTCTGCGTTTCGGCTCTCGCCGGTACGCACGGCCCGCTAGGCCCACGCCAGGCCTAGCGACCCCACTCTGACGCGGCTGTGCCGCATTATCTGAGTGGGATCTTCCTCCAACATTGGACATGGACGTCACCGTGGAGGGGACTGACATTAGCCCCGAAGAAGTTTCGCACCAATATGGTTGGTTCACCGTCGGTGAATCGAAACACTCCGGTCACGAATGCCAAAGGAATAACCCCGCGGCACACAATGGAACCGATCGCGCCCAGGGACAGGGCAGCATGCGGCACTCTGCCGACTCCCCTGCGAAAAAGCTTGGCCGACGACTTGCTCGACAATCGGTGGCGTCGAACCTACCTCGCCTACCCAAGGGCCTAACCAAGGTGATATTCCGGCCATCGGGCGGCCTCCGTATACTCGAGAGCTGTGGCCAACTCGGCATCTTTCAACTCATCCGGGAGGCCGCGGGCCTCACCTTGGCAGAATCATCTGAAGACTGCATGCTACTCAACTTCAAGCAACACACCATACTGGTGGCCACCCATTCCGCGGTACGAGTGGAACGCTACTTAAACATCAAGGAGCTCATCTACGGCGAGAACAAGATCGCCATCACCTCGTATGTCGCCACGCCCGATGGCAGTGGTAAAGGAGTGATCCAAGGCGTTCCGAAACATCTATCGGACGCTGACATCCTTGCGAACCTTCAGCATCCAAGGAATCCTCCAATATGTGGAGTCCGGCGCATGGGTGCGCAGTCGCAGACGGTCCTCATTCTCTTCAACGGTGAGCGAGTTCCCCGTTGGATCAGCTTCGGTGGTGGCATGATTCGCTGCTGCCTCTACAAAAAAAATACGAAGTGTGTTCTTTGTGCGGACAACTCGGACATCGCAGAGACGTTTGCCCGGACCCGAAAAACGCTCGCTGCTGCGGATGCGGCGTGGCCAATCCTCCTGAGACACATAGCTGCCAGCCTGAGTGTGCCTTGTGCCGTAGGGGCCATGAACTGGGCAGCAACAAATGCCGCGAAATCTACCGCACTCCATACATTGTCAGCAAACGCCGCTGGAAACAGGAACGCCAACATCTGACCCAGCATAGCCAAGATTCGCCGCAGTCTAAAGAGCGACGCAGCCGCTCCAAAAGCAGGGGACGAACAAATTATAGACATCGATCCAGCTCCTTTCCACGACTGGAACCGAGAGGCCGGTCCGCCTCCAAATCCAGGACTCCTTCACACCAGCCACGGAACCCCGGTTTGAACCAGGACGCCGTCGGCACGCAAAAGGTGGGCTGGGCAGATAAAGCCTCCCAGAAATCTAACTCCAACCCCTCTGAGCTAGCAGACCTGAAAGTGCTGATAGGGAAATTACTTCGTGAGGTCGAGGACCTAAAGAAAGAAAATGCCGCTCTAAAACAGCAACAAATGCAGGCTGGGTCACCGCCTACGACCGATGGCGCCAATAACCCTACCCCCTCTACCTCCGCCGGAGCGGACATGCATGCTGAATCAACGCGGGCACCCCCGCCTAAGCGAAAAGCAGGCGATTCCCTGTCCGAAGGCCAAACACTAGCCGACACCATTCACAAAATTGAAGAAGCGCAAACGCAGACTAACAGCACCCTCATTCAAGTGCAGCTTACAATAACTTGCATCATGGAAGAATTATGCAGACACCAGCAGGAATTAACTTAGGCAGCAGGAAGCAGAGAGCAGGCTCCTTCCTCACAAAATTCGCAAACCCGCTTCTTCTGAAGCGGTATCCGACTAGCAAAAACATGGCGCCACAACCCAATTACACCATCTGGTAGTGGAACTGCCGAGGATTTAGCTGTACTCCAACAATTCCTTAACAATAGGGACGGACCGGACTTAATCGCACTACAAGAGACACAAACTAATAGCAAGCTAGCTGGGTATCAATCCTTTTCATCGGGGGGTGGAACGCTTGGAGTCACGACTCTTGTCAAACGAAATATTACGGTAGTACAGCACGATACCCCAGTCACAAATGTCACACACGTGCTAGTCGAAATAATTCCGCCCATGAAACCCGACCACAGTCTGTTTGTGCTGAATGTTTATAGCAGCCCAAAGTTACGGAAAGCAAGCTTCGGCCCGCTTTTTCAGGCGACCCTGAAGCTCGCAGGCAATCACCCCGTCATTTTCACGGGAGACTTTAATGCCCAACACCCGGCTTGGGGTTACGCACAGGAGGACATTAAAGGTAGAAAACTGTGGCTCACCGCACAACAGTGTGGGTTGACTCTTCTTACAGATCCACTACTCCCCACCCACTGCGGTAACAGTGTTTCCAGGAATAAGTCTCCCGATCTGACTTTTGCTAAAAATTCGGGCACTCCAACATGGATAAACACTCAACAAAATTTCGGCAGCGATCACTACATATTGGAAATAGTGACCTCAACTGGCCCCAAACCTCGTAGCGCTCGAGCCCCCACCCTTGTCGATTGGGACACGTTTCGCGCTAGAAGAGCCGCCCGAGAAGCTGATACCCCCGAAATACTAGACATAGATATCTGGGCACAGGATCTTTGTCAAGATGCCAAAGCAGTCACCCATACGTTAGACCAGGCTGACCACCTGGAGATTGCGGACAGCCGGCTTCTTCACCTATGGGAAGCAAAGGGAGGACTCGAGAACCTACTCAAACGACAGCGGTGGAACCGCAATCTGCGCAGAAGAATGGCTAGGCTAAACAAGGAGATCAAGGATCATGCAGCTAAACTTACTCTACAAAACTGGGATGACATATGCAACCAAATGGATCGCAATACGGGAGTCTCTAAGACTTGGCACTTGCTCCGTCATCTACTTGACCCTACAGGTAGCAGAACCACCCAGCGGCAGAACCTGCAGAAGCTTGTGCATGAGTATGCAGGCCCACCAGAGGACCTTTTCCTTGAACTTAAAGATAGATATATTGGCAATGCTCCTATCCAAGCCTTCCCAGATTATGCTGGTCCGGAAAACACGCAGCTCGACTCCCCCATTACTGTGGATGAGGTTAGGGCAGAGATTGCCAGGCTAAACTGCAAATCCGCCACTGGCCCAGATGCAGTATCCAACAAGATCCTCCGCAACCTGGATGAAGTGTCGCTACAATCACTAACTGAGTATATGCTGAAATGCTGGTCGCAGGGCTCCATCCCACAAATATGGAAAACGGCAGAGATCATTCTCATCCCAAAGCCAGGGAAGGCACTCAGCCTTGAGAAGCTCAGGCCGATTTCGCTCACGTCTTGTGTAGGTAAGCTCATGGAGCACGTAGTTCATACCCGCCTCAACCGGTTTATGGAGGAGAACGAGCTGTACCCTCCAACCATGATTGGATTTCGACCAAAACATTCTACGCAGGATGTAATGCTTCAGCTCAAACATCAGGTTATTGAGGCAAATACGGGGGACACCAGAATAATTCTTGGACTTGACCTGGAAAAGGCCTTTGACAATGTCAGACATGATGCGATCTTGGAGAACCTCCATGAACTCGGGGTGGGAGCCCGCACCTTCAACTATATCCGCGACTTTCTCTCAGGTAGAAAGGCGCATTTTCAAGTAGGAGGTCTCCACTCGCATGACTTCCCCCTCGGCAACAAGGGCACCCCGCAGGGATTGGTCCTATCACCATTTCTCTTCAACGTTGGAATGTTGAAACTTCCACACCAATTAGCGCAGGTTCCGCAACTCCACCACAGCCTCTATGCTGACGATATCACCTTGTGGACCGCCGAGGGCAATGATGCCGAAATCGAGGAGAGACCATAGCATGCAATAGATATCGTGGGGAACTATTTAGACCCTAGGGGGCTGCGGTGCTCTCCAGCCAAATCTGAATTTCTCATATTCCGCAACATCAAATCCCTTGCGCAAACCCCACCGGCCATCGAACTCAGTATTCGCGGAGTCCCCATTCCTCGAGTGCCCAAAATTAAAATCTTGTGCCTAATTCTACAAGAACACGGCTTCAATGGTGACGTAATTCGGAAGCTTCAGGGAACCTCGCAGCAAATTATGCGACTCATTCGCCGCATTAGTAATCGCCACTAGGGCTTGAAGGAAAGCAATGCTCTCCGTTTTGTACAAGCCTTTGTGATAAGCCGCATAGCTTACGTATGCCCTTACCTACATCTCAAGTCAGCTGAAAAAAAAAAGTGGAGGCCATAATCAGAAAATGCGTCAAACAGGCAGTTGGGCTACCCATGCACACAGCGACTGAGAACGTGTTAGGTCTCGGTCTTCATAACACCCTAAGCGAGATTATTGAAGCGGTAACCGTCTGGCAGTACGAACGACTATCGGCCACACCAACTGGCAGACACATTTTGTCCACACTAGGCATAACATACGAACGACAAGGCGGACCCACAACTGACCTTCCCAAACATATACGCCAGCTTCTGGTCATTCCTCCACTACCTCGGAACATGCACCCAGATTTCCACGCTGAACGTCGTACATAGAGAGCCAAATCATTAGGCAAACGCTTTCTTAATGATACCTCTGTGGTATATGTAGATGCGGCAGATTCTTCGGCTGACAAGATGGTAGCTGTGGTCCCCACGGAACGTGGTACACTCATAACTGGGGGCACTATACGCACTCAGCACACACATGTTGGAGAAGAAACAGCCATTGCTCTAGCCATTGTGGGATCCTCGGCAGAAACCATTGTCAGCGACTCAAAATTGGCTATACGTAACTACACGTTTGGAAGAATCTCCCCACAAGCAGCACTGATTCTGCTAAATTATCAGCCCATGCGGCGCATTCGCCTAATATGGACGTCTGCTCATGCTTCCCTTGCTGGTAATGAGGCGGCTCATAACCTAGCTCGAGAACTGTCCCGCCGAGCTGGTTCGTGCAGCCCACCCTCCCTATACTCTGGCAAGGACAGGTTGTTTTCTTACAGAGAAATCCTGCAGCACTACAGGCTTGCAAGACTCAGATTCCCCCCAGCAGATAAAACGCTCTCCAAGCAACAGGCCAAAGCCTGGCGTAAACTTCAAACTAACACCTATCCAAATCCCCAATTGTGTAGCTTCTTTCGGAAGGACTCTACTCAAACAAATGCAAAAATTGTGATGCGAAAGCCGATCTAAATCATATGATCTGTAACTGCCCGCAGTCTCTACCCGCGAGTCACTTCATTACCGACTCTGCTCATTGGGAGGCTCTATTGCTCAGCCCCGACCCGGGGATACAGATCAAGCTCCTCCAGCTGGCTGAAGACGCCGCCACTGCCCAAGGGATAGCGGCCACCGTTTAAGCGGGGGGCGACTTCGTGTCGCTCCTCTATATCCGCTGGAAATAAAGTTTCACAACCAACCAACCTTAGAAACCAATTTTTATTTCCACAAGGTCTGTCCTACTGCGCGTTTTGATCTACAAATCCTTGCGTTCCTCAAAGATTACCTGATACCTGATGTAATATCTGCTGCTGGTCCTTTAAGCCGAGATATTAAACTTTGCACTGCCTCTATAATCCGCCCACGGTGTAAGAGCCTATTAGCGCGCGGCACCTTTTCTTGCTATCTTTCCTTTTTTATCCTTTAACTCTTCTGCTTTCAGCAAGCGGCTGGGAGCGTGGCTCAGCTTTAGCCAGTAGGCTGGCCCGTGCACTTTCCTTTCTTTCTTCCTGGCAGCAGCATTACAGTAGAGTAACAGGACGGTTGCATTAGCAGTTTTAAGGTGTCAATGCCGTAGAAGAATACCGCGGAGAAGACAACCCCACGATGGACAGACCCATCACGAGAGAAGAAGTGATGGAAGCGGTCGCGTCGGCAACAAAAAACACAGCGCCAGGAAAAGAGAAGATCCGAAACTCCTTAATTCGCAACCTCAACGACGAGGCAATAGACCAACTGACCAAATATCTAAACACGCTATGGCAGGAAGGAAGAGTCCCGACGGAATGAAAACACGCCGTCGTCGTGATGATCCCGAAACCAGGCAAGAAACTACAGATAGAGAACCTCAGGCCGATATCACTCACGTCGTGCCTGGGGAAGCTCTATGAGAAAATAATAACCAGAAGAATCCAAAATCATCTAGAAAAGGAGCAACTGTACCTGGACAGCATGTTTGGGTTCAGAGCCAACCTATCCACGCAAGACGTGCTACTCCAAGTCAAGGAAGAAGTGCTCGAAAGGATGCCGAAAGCGGGCGAAAACGTGGTCATGGCCATCGACATAAAGGGGGCCTTTGACAACGTGAGCCACGTGGCCATCATGGAGGGCCTGAACAACGCCAACTGCGGAAAGAGAACCCACGACTACGTCAGGGACTTTCTCAGCAACAGAACGGACAGGTAGGGCTAGGCGAGCTAAGAAGCGACGTCTTCCACACCCCGTGTAAAGGCACACCTCAAGGCTCGGTCATCTCGCCCGTCCTCTTCAACGTGGCAATGATTGGACTAGCAAACAAACTAAAGAAGATCGAGGGAATTCAGCACGCGATGTACGATGACGACATCACGGTCTGGATCACCCGGGGATCCCTAGGCGAAAAACAAGAAAGGCGGCAAGAAGCTGCCACCTGCGTGGAAAATTACACAAAGGAAAGAGGACTGCTGTGCTCGACAGAGAAATCGGAGCTCCTCAGAATCGGCAGACATCCCACCCAAGCAACCCTGGAAGCCACCCTCGAGGGTTAACTCATACCCGAAAAGAACATAAGAATCTTGGGCATGTGGCTACAAGGCAGCCGCAAATGCAGTCACACCATTAGCCTGCTAAGCAAAGCGGCAGAGCAGGTGGGCCGCATGATCAACCGCGTCTCTCAAAAGAGATACGGCATGAGAGAGGAAGACACCCTCAAGCTAGTAAACAGCCTCATAGTCAGCCGAGTTACGTACTCCCTGCCGTACCACGCAACCACCAAGTCGAAAAGAGAACAAGCCGACACCATCCTGAGGAAGGCTTACAAGACGGCTCTCCACTTACCGAGAAACTGCTACAATTAGGCATCAGCAACACTTTCGACGAACTCGCGGAAGCGCTGCTGGGAGCACAAAAAGTCAGACTAAGAGGCACTCCTGCGGGACTGGCGCTCCTGAAAAGGCTGGGTTGGGACACTCGCGGACTGACAGACAGATACGCAGAGATGCCGGACCACTTTAGAGAAACCTTTAACGTTAAGCCCATACCGAGAAATATGGACCCTAACCTTCACGCACACCGACACAAGGCTAGGGCGGAGTACGTAGAGAAAACGCTAGCCTCGGAAGAAAACACAGTATACACGGACGCTGCCGTCTACCCGTGCGGGTCAGAACACGCAGCCGCACTCGTAGCCGTAGACAGCAAAGGAAGAAAGCTAACGAGCGCCGCAGCAAAAGTCGCGGGCGCAGCGGAGGCCGAGGAAATTGCCGTCGCGCTGGCGGCAGCAGAAGGCTACAGAACCGGTCGCCCACTCAACATACTAAAAGATTCGAAAGAAACGTGCAAAAACTATACAAAGGGCAGAGTCAGCAAAACGGCCCTTAGGATACTCGGCGGGGTAGCCCCTGCAGGGTTGGAAAAACTCAGACATAATTTAATTTGGATCCCAGGCCACGCGGAAATAGAGGGGAACGAAAGGGCAGACAGCTTAGCTCGAGGGGAAGCAATCCGAGCCGGGCAGTCACACGCCCCGGGTCTTCACCTTCAAGCCTGCGAGGGGGGATACACAGAACTTTTAAACCTATGCAAAAGCGTCAGGATTAGATACCCGCCACCACACAAAGCTCTGACAAAAGAGGAGGCCACTGCTTGGCGCAGATTGCAAACAAACTCCTTCCCCAATTTATATCTACTAAGCAAAATGCACCCATCGCAATACAGGGACAACTGTCCGTGGTGCGGAGCCATACCCACACTCTACCACATCACATAAGAATGCGAACGTAACGAGGCATTTCACAAACACCCGAGTGCGGAGCAATGGGAGAGCCGTCTCACCAGCAGCGAGCTCACGGCCTAGAAGGCCTTTATAGAGCACGCGACCGGTGCAGCACGACTCAGTGGAGCCTTGGAATAGGAGCCCACCCTTGCTGAAAGAAGACTCTAGTCGCCGGCGCAAGCACGAAGACGACGGAGCCTTGGAAACCGCGAATCCCTTTGGAAATCAATAAATGTTTTCAATCACTCACTCTAAGGTGTCAGCACTTTTGTCGTCGGCGCCATTAACGCGGATATGTTTGTGCAGACACGAATTTACATATAAATTTCTGCTAGAAAATAAATTACCTGGCTGAGCGGCGCATTTCGCTAAGTTCATTACAATGCGCTTCCAACAATGCTAGATCTCATAATTTTGACATAGCGCCGCAAATTCGGAAAACTGCTTGTTTTAATCCGAAATGTTGTCACCGTGTTCACTTATATTTTACCAAACATAAATTCAGCCTAGAAGTGAACCTCCGTTAATATGTCTTTATTGCAAAGCGGGCAGTTGATGTCATTGCTGGAGATCTGCACACTCTTTAGGGGCACAAGTGATCTTCTGTGTATAGCTATGTGCTGAGCTGTAACAGAATGGAGGAGTACCGCGGATAGAAGTGATCACTGCGGCAGTGAAGCTGCGCAGCAAGTTCAGTCTTCCTGTTTATTTAATGGTAGCTCCGATCAAAACACTGCTTTCTCTCAACATACTATAATTTCTGGGCGCACATTTTCTGCATGTATTGGTACACAATCTTTCTACATGTTTCTATGTATTTAAGCTTACCGGAAAATCATTCTCGTGCGTATTTCGGAGTCAATATTTGTGTTGTTTTCAAAGAATAACCCTTGGAAATGTTATTATAATAAGAGAGTAATTGCTCTGTGGCATCGGCCCAAGCGCAGCTGCAAGACTACAGCGAAAAGGTTGCACATAAACACCGTAAAGAAAAATTCTTTCTCGTCCGGCTTTCGAACGGTGAGCCAGCGGCTCACCGGCGCAGTCACTCTACCAACTCAGCTAACCTGTATGGCTAGCATGCGAGAGCAAAGTGATTAATCACTCGATGTGGGAACAGTGATGGTAAAATTTTTAAAGCGAAATCTTTACTGGCCGCGAATTTCCTCATTCGCAGTGGCGGTACTCCATGGAGGCATATGACGTAAACACTTGCCCTGCCGCGGATATTTTTCTCTCTCTCTCGCTCGCTAGTCACTAGTGCGCATGCACCACTAGTAGCACCGAGCCACAGGTGTTCCGCCACTGTGCAGCGCTGCGCCTTTTCTCAAAATACAACTTTCAATTTTCAGTTTTCTCGGCGGTGGCGTTTTTATGGAGGAAAAACGCTAAGGCGCCCGTGTGCTGTGCGATGTTAGTGCACGTTAAAGATCCCCAGGTGGTCGAAATTATTCCGGAGCCCTTCACTACGGCATCTATTCTTCCTTTCTTTCACACCCTCCTTTATCCATTCCCTTACGGCGCGGTTCAGGTGTCCAAAGCTATATGAGACAGATACTGCGCCATTTCCTGTCCCCAGAAACCAATTATTATTATTATTGTTATTATTTCCCTCCCTCTTTAATCTCTTCCCTGGCAGCGCGGTTCGGGTGTCCACTGAGATATGTGAGATGGTTACTGCGCCATTTCCTTTCCTCAAAAACAAACGAAAGAAGTTAGTCGACGGCGTTTATACAGTTCATTGGCATTGAGAACTTTGTAAAAGCTGTTCATTTTCATGACAAGTAACGCGCACAACCGGCTCCGTGGCACAGTGGAAACCTCAATCTCGATTTCATGCACGTGGCATTGGTGTTCAGCTGCAAAAGTCCGCTTTGATTGCGTTCCGCACACTAGATAGGCAGCGCACCTTCCTTGCCACTCTGGGAGGTGGCCTGCAGTTAATGTTTGATCGCGAGAGATTGGTCGCCAAATCTACGCTGCGGCCTAGCTATTGCTGATGTGCCGCATGTTAGCCACAACGCTGTCAACGCTAATGCATTCACCCCGCATCTCTCACCTCCCGCAACATGTATCAATGCACGAATGAGGCATCGGCATATCCAGGGAGCCAGTTATGCGCTCTTCCTTTCTTTAAAGCGATTGCTGTCTAGATCATTGTTAACGCCTACGCCAATGAATACGGTGAACGCCGACATCTTTCGCTTTGTATGTACTAGATTAGCAAAGCTAATCCGCATATTTTTTTCTCTCGCTCCCTTGTTACTACTGCGCCTGCGAGCCACAGGTGTTCCTCCCCTGCGCAGCGCCATGCCTTCCTCAAAATCCAACTATTTTCAGTTCTCTCTTTCTTCTTTCCCTGCCTCCTTTTTATTTCCTTTACGGCGTGGTTCAGGTGTCCACCGATATATGCGAGACGGTTACTCTGCCATTTCCTTTTCTCAAAAATGAAACAAAACATGTGAGCTGAACCCGCCGCGGCAGCTCAGTGGTTAGGGCACTCGACTGCTGATCCGGAGTTCCCAGGTTCGAACCCGACCGCGGCGGCTGCGTTTTTTGGAGGAAAAACGCTAATGCATCCGTGCGCTTTGCGATGTCAGTGCACGTTAAAGATCCCCAAGTGCTCGAAATTATTCTGGAGCCCTCCACTACGGCATCTGTGTTTCCTTTCTTCTTTCACTCCCTCCTTTATCCCTTCCCTTACGGTGCGCTTCAGGTATCCAACGATATACGAGACAGATACTGCACCATTTCATTTCCCCCAAAACCAATTATTATTATTAAACGTGTGAGGCGAGAGTATTCATAGAATTCAATGGCGTTGAGAAATTGGCGTTTAATTGGCATTGAAGTGAAAGCCCTTCATTTTAACGAAAAGAAAGGCGCATAATTGGCTCCGTGAGTGAGATCAGTAATAATAATAATAGTTGGTTTTGGGGGAAAAGAATTGGCGTAGTATCTGTCCCAACAATCGGCGGACACCTGAACCGCGCCGTAAGGGATTGGATAAACGAGGGAGTGAAACATCAAAGGAACAAAGAGGTGCCGTAGTGGAGGCCTCAGGAATAATTCCGACCACCTGGGGATTGTTAACGTGCACTGACATCACACAGCAGATGGGCGCCTCAGCGTTTTTCTCCGATAAAAACGCAGCCGCCGCGGAAGGGTTCGAACTCGGGAACTCCAGATCAGTAGTCGAGCGCCCTAACCACTTAGCCACCGCAGCGGGTAATCGTGGGGACATCAATCTCGCTTTTATGTACGTGGCGTTGGAGTCAAACTGAAAATCCTGCTTTGATTGTTTTCCACATACTGAATAGGCATTGCACCCTCCCTGCCACCCTGGGAGGTTGCATGCAGTCAATGATTGATCGCGAGAGATTGATCGGCAAATGAACGCTTCGGCCTAGCTATTGCTGCAGCGCCACATGTCAGCCACAATGCTATCAGCGCTAACGCATCCAGGCCACATCTCTCTCTCACCACCGCCACATGTATCAAAGCACGATAGTGGTGTCCGCATATCCAGAGAGCCAGTTATGCGCCCTTCTTTTGCTCAACGCAATCGCCGTCTAGCACATTGTCAACGCCAACGCCAACCAACGCAGCGGACGGCGACATATTTCGCTTTGTATGACCTGGATTAGCTTAGCTAATTCACGTTATTTTTTTACAAGAGTCCCCCAAGGTTGAATATATATGTAATAATGGGCAATTACTCAGCAATGAATACGTACTCTCTTTTACATATTTATTGCACTTTGGAAGATTCTTGTGAAAAACGTAAGAATAGATGAAATCAATATGCTTATGAAATGCTGTTCCGATGATCGATCAGCGCTATTATAGAAAACAAACTACTGCATCAGAGCGTCAGGTTAATTGGGCATTGATGGTGATGCAACATACCATAGCATTGGGTGCTGCTGAAAGAAGGGACACGATCGACTGTGTTCGGTATTTCAGCGATAACTGTTTTTGTCTAATGCTTCTACGCCATGACCTTTTTCCTCAGAATTCAGATCTGCTTTTTCAGGCACAACACCAGAAAAAACATAAGCTTCTGCCTAGTGAAAATAAAAAAAATTAGCTGTAATTCATCTCTGGATCAACCTCGAGCGATGCGATAGCTACAGCTGGCCGAGTGGAACTCGCTTAACCGAATTGTAATGTCAGTCTTTCGTCGCTGCGTTTCGGTGGGCGTTCCTTTTTCATAGTGGTCCCTGGACGTGTATTCACTCTGTCCCCCATTTCTCCCTCTCCAAGCCCCACCCCCCCCCCGCCCCGCAACTCGGTGTCGCCGGCTCGCCGAGCCGCCGCAGCTGCTCCGCACCACGTGACCAACCACTGTGGCAGCGCCGCTGCGGTGGCCACGGCGCAGCCACGCTGAGGGCTCGAAATACTAGCGTAATGTAGCTATGGCTACAAAATGGTGGAGATTTCAACGCCTACTGCTCGCCTAACCTAGCCTCACTGTAAGGTTAGGAAACACGGTAGGAAGTGTTTATAGTTGGTAAACCGAGTAGACCTGAGAAATCTTGGATTTATCTCGTTTGTAGCAACCGTATTAGACTCAGCATGAGTTCTGACTGCGGTTATGCTGATCTGTTCTCGTCGCTCCTAAAGACGACGACGTGCAATGCACAGCGCAAGAGAGTGTTGCAACTTAACACAAGGGCAATCAGTTCGAAAGGGTTAATCTGGTTGGTTTGCTGGGTCGCCGGCACGTCTTGCGACCCTATTAGACAGAACATTATCTCAGACTGCATGGTGCCCTCGTGCAGTGGCCTGCGCAGCTCATCTCTGAGTGGTTGGAAAGCCTGTCTCGGCAATATGTATTTTACTTCTGCATGGGCTGTTGCTATGGTAATTTCTCAAAGGTCATGTTCAAGTTAAAGCTTCACGCACTTGGTCAGCCGGTTAGATATCGGCAAGTAACCCTTTCGCTCTAACATAAGATGGTTAAACTGAGAGCTGTAGCACTGATGTTGCCAGCATCTGTTTAGGATCTGTGGCTGACTGAACGAAGAAGCCAAAAAGCTGCCGTTATATTTTATGCTCAAAGTTGTAACGACGGAGTTCAATAATAATAATAATATTAATTGGTTTTTGGGGGAAAGGAAATGGCGCAGTATCTGTCTCATATGTCGTTGGACACCTGGACCGCGCCGTAAGGGAAGGGATAAAGGAGGGAGGGAAAGAAGAAAGGAAGAAGAGGTGCCGTAGTGGAGGGCTCCGGAATAATTTCGACCACCTGGGGATCTTTAACGTGCACTGACATCGCACAGCACAAGGGCGCCTTAGCGTTTTTCCTCCATAAAAACGCAGCCGCCGCGGTCAGGTTCGAACCCGGGAACTCCGGATCAGTAGTCGAGCGCCCTAACCACTGAGCCACCGCGGCGGGGGACGGAGTTCAATCCCTCCGTCGTGGTTTGCTCTTGTGCTCAGCAGCTTATGCTTCGCGAGTTCGCACCTCCACATATTGTCGACGTTTTCTGATCTTCATTTAAACGTTTTAAAGGTTGGCTCTTCCGCAACATTTTGCAAGAGCGGAAATTAGGATCTTATTGTCACTGTGCCTTTCACGGTGACACTATCAACCGCACTCCTTGGCTTGGTTCCGGCGACCTGTCATCTTTGCCACTCTGCGAAGCGACAGAAGAATCTAACTCAAGCGGCTTAGTGCTCAAAGAGAAACATCCAGCTGCTTTGTACAACGTGAAATAGCAACACACCTTAATACCTACAAGCGCTCGAGAGGTATTAAAAAGAAATATTAGACGATTTCAAGAGTTAATTTCAAAAGCTATTAATACGTCTATGGGCCGCTCCTTTAGTGTTTACACCTCAAATGTGTGTTCAGAATCAATCTGCGGTATCCATATTACCAACTATGCACTCAGTTATTGTGTAGTTCTCCTGGAATTATGCTATTTGAAAGAAAAGTGAAGAGCAACGTGTGTGACGGATGCGTTGCAGTGGAAACACTGGAGCACCTGCTCTTTCACTGTTCCGCGGACGCCTATGCTCGTCGGGATATGCTTGCAGCCTATAGGGCGCTGGGCTTGCTACGAGACTCCGTAAAGAAGCTATTGTGCCTGCAGGGCAGTGCGCGCACCCGTGAGCAAACCTTGGTGAGCCTCTGTGCGTTCTTCGAACAGACGGGCTTGACGTCCCTTCTGTTCTCCGCCAGGTAATTTAACGCAGTTACCGAACGCTTTCAGAGTCCTACATTTTAGGATTAACAACTGGACGCCGAACGCGTTCAGAGTCCTACATTGGAGGATTAACAACTCGACGGCCCCGCCGCGGTGGCTCAGTGGTTAGGGCGCTCGACTACTGATCTGGAGTTCCCGGGCTCGAATCCGACCACGGCGGCTGCGTTTTTATGGAGGAAAAACGCCAAGGCGCCCGTGTGCTGTGCGATGTCCGTGCACGTTAAAGATCCCCAGGTGGTCGAAATTATTCCGGAGCCCTCCACTACGGACCTATTCGTTCCTATCTTCTTTCACTCCCTCCTTTATCCCTTTCCTTACGGCGCGGTTCAGTATGCCCGCCATCTTCAAAAGTTCACGGAATGAATGAATGAATGAAAAACTTTATTGTATAAAGGTTATTTCTCGCAGCGTACGTGGAGCCCTCAGTCCAGGGCCCCAGCGGCCTTTGCAGTCTTGCGAGCCCTGTCGATCAGCTTGAGCTGCTCTTCAGGCTTCGAGCTGGACAGCGCAGCCTCCCACTGCTCCGGTGTAGGTGTGTTGTTTATCGGCGCTGCCTGCATTTTCTGACAGGCCCATGTAGCGTGGTAAAGCGTTGCGTGTTCACCGCGTAGCGGGCATTTGTTTTCATAAGTGGATGGATAGATTTTGCTGAGTAAACTCAGATTGGGGTATGTATTAGTCTGTAGTTGTCTCCAGGCAACCGACTGCTGTTTACTAAGGTCTTTGTGGGGAGGCGGGAAGGTCCTCCGGAGGGCTCGTTGGTGTTCTAAGATGGCTCCATACCGTCTAGTGACTGCGTCCAGTTCCCCTTCGGTGCGCGCCTCCCGGTTGGCGTATGCTCGGGCATTGGCGTCCGCACATTGGTTCCCTTTGACAGCCTCATGGCCTGGTGTCCACGTGATGAAGCATCTCGTAAAAGTGATTGGCCTCGCCTTGAGTATGTGAATGGCTGCAGTGGATATGCGTCCACTGCTGTATCTTCTGCACGCCTCTTGCGAGTCTGTAATGATGTGCGCATGGGGCTCGTCACTCTGCTGGGTGATGGTGAGTGCAATTGCTGCTTCCTCAGCCTCGAGTATGTTGTTGGTTTTTATCGAAGCGCAGTTGATTTCCCTGAGCTGGTGATCCACCACGCTGGCTACCGAGCCATATCGGTGTCTGTATGTTGTTGCGTCAACATATAATACGTCTTTTGCCCCGGCGAAGCTTTTTTCATGGAATTCAGATTTTGCCTTTCTTCTCGCCTTATGTATATCTGGATGCATGTTTTTTGGAATCGGACTGATCTCAATGATCCTCCTGATTTCATTTGGAACGCTCGCTGTGCTTCACGGAAGGTTCTGTGGATAAGGTCAAACAAGCTAGCGCAGCGGCTTTTTTACATTTCTTCTTCGGACGGTAAGTGGTCTGTACGCTTTATTGCTGTCGTACCCTGCACAAACGTCGAAAGTGTTGCTACTGAGTCGGCTCTACGGAAGTTAGGGTCTTGTCTGGCTCAACCTGTTGTCATCCTAACTGACTCAAGATCCGCCCTTCAGAGGTTAGAGCGCGGATTCCCTACTGATGCCTTGTCTATAAGCTCTCTAAGCTTAGTGCAGAATCTGCACAGCAGAGGCTTTACTCTATATTTCCAATAGGTGCCCTGTCACATAGGAGTGAGCGGCAAGTAGGTGGCCGAGAGTCTTGCCCAAGAAGCTTTGTCAAGGAATCCATCAAAAAGAGTGCCTCAAGATAGAAACAGTCTCTACAGGAAAATGGTTCTCAATCATTTCAGTACCCTTAGCACTGCGCCCCGTAAGCCATGTGTGACCAAGTGACTGAGATGATCCCAGGCGACTCTACTGCATCGAATTCGCACAGCCTTTGTTCGCACTCCTGCTGGGATGAATAAGACCGGCATGCCATCGTCTCCGCTATGTCCTTTATGTGGTGTGTGCGGTGATATCGATCATTATAATGTAATTATAATATATACTGCCCACATTACAACACGGAAAGTTATGTGAAGTTAGCTTCATTCAGGAAGACAGGAACCCTTCACACTACAGTTTAGGACATTGTCTACCAGAGTGGAAACCAGACATGCAGAAGGGACGCTGCACGCCTTCTTTTAACATTACTGCAGGACGCTGATCTTGTTTCTAAATGGTGGCAGCAGGAACCGACTTTGGTCTACTGTGATTGAATGTAAGTGTAGATGGTGTCTTCTGGACAGGACTACGTTATACTGTGAGTGAATGTATGTATGAATTGTCACACTGCAATGGACTATGTTCTACTGTGACTGAATATGTGCATAGGTAGTGACTTTTGGAGTGGACTATGATGAGGACTGTGTGGAGTGATTGTGTGCCGCAGAATAAGCAAGGCTAATCCCACCTGTAGCTTTCAAGATCTCAACTCAACTGTTTTCCTTTGAGCATTCAGGCGCATTTAGCAATACGCATGAGTCAGTTTCTTCTGTCGCTTCGCAAAGTGGCAAAGTGGCAAAGTGGCAGGCCATGCAGAAGTAAAATATATATTGTCGAGACTGGGTTTCGAACCCTCTGCGGCACAAAGAGATGAGCTGCGCAGGCCACCGCACGAGAACACAATGCAGTCAAAGCTAACGCTGAGTCCAAAACGGCTGCTAGACGTGCCAACGACCCAGCAAGAAAACCTGATTAACCCTTTCGCAGCAGACTGCGCCTTGTGTTAAACTGGAACACTCTCTTGCGCTGTGTATTGCATATCGTCGTCTTCAACAACTTCCGTCGGTGGAGCAAAGAGATCACGTAAGCTTAAACGCAATCAGGGCTCACGCTGAGTCTCATCCGGTTGCTAGACGTGCCGACTGTCCAGCAAACAAACGAGATTAAATCCACGCTTTCGTATGTCTACTGGGTTTGCCAAATGTAAAAATTTCCTACCGTTATTGCTAACCTCCCAGTGAGACGAGGTTAAGCGAGCAGTAGGCGTTGAAATTTTCACCATTTTCTAGCGAAAGCTACACTATGGGGGCATTTCGAGCATTCAGCGTTTCGTCGCCGTGGCCACCGTGGCGGCGCCGCCACACTGCTTGGTAACCTGGTTGGCCACGTGGTGCGGTGCAGCTGCCGGCTGCGTGGCGCGCCGGCCAAACCGAGTGATGGGGAGTGGGCACAGGGAGACAGTGAATCCGCTTCCAGGAACGAATATGAAGAAGGAACGCCCAGCGAAACAGAGCGGCTAAGGACTGACTTTGCAATTCGACAGAGTGAGTTCCACTCGGCCAGTAGTAGCTATCGCGCCACGCCAGCTTTAAGCAGAACTAAAACACTCTCAATTTTTTTTAATTTCGTTAGGCACAAGGTTATGTCTTCTCTACTGCTGTGCCTGGAAATGCAGATATAGATTTTGTGATAAATGTTTGCGGCGTAGAAGCATTAGACAAAAAATGCAGTGGATTAGCTCGGCTATGCCAGGATATATGTAACGTAAGCAAGTGTGAAACTCCCTGGTTGGCCTTGTTCACATATTCCACAAGGTATGAAGCCCAGACATAAACGTCCAGTATGATCTGTAGGTCCATGTTTGATTTCAGCACCGAGGCTATCCAAGGATTGAAGGGTTCTCTTCACTGTTACGACTGTTCTCTAGGCTAACGACACGTGGTTCTTCGGTTTCTTGAGCCCGTCGTTGAACCCTCCTGGCCGCATCCCATCGTTCATCACGGGCCGTCTTCACTGAAGCAGAACTCAGGTCTCTCCTCCGGCTTTGGTCGCTGCTGCTAGGGGTCGAGACACCGGACATTAAACGTGCCTGTCCTGCGGCGGCATATTCACAGCGGCGTTTGACCAGTCGTTCAACGCGCTGTTCGACTGTTTCCTGGCCGATTCATTTCCTCTTCATCTCGTTCCGCTGTCGATTTCAGGTTTCCTCCAGCTTATCAGAATTTTCGCCGTCCATACTGTCGCCTCAACTGTGGTTGCGGCGCACGCCAGCTCTCCTTTTCAATCATGTGACATCTTATCGCGCAAGCGACGCAGCTGTGGAAGCCAGCGGAGGAGAGCGCAACGACGACGAACGCTGTGTCACGCCCTACCAAATGGCGGCGGCGGCGATCGGCGCTGTTGACGGCACGTGTCTCAATGGAGAACCATGAGAAATCGCAAGTTTGTGGGCAACAAAGCTTTCGCTTTAAAAACATTTACCGCTGATAAACTGCACAGTTGTGTCTCTTCAGTCAGCGGCACCCGGAGCTATGGTATTGTGCAGAGCATCAATGCGCTACTAACTTTACTTCGTGATGCAATAGCTTGTTCTCTGCAATAGCGCTGATCTATGATCAGAACATCATTTCATAAACCTGTTCATTCGATGTATTCTCAGGTTTTTCAGAAGAATCCTCCAAAGAAGAGTTGATTTGTAAAGTGATGTAAATATTCATTGCAGAGTAACTGCCCAATTATACAAATCTGCTCCATCTTTGAAGATTCTCGTAAAAAGAAAATTTACTATCACTGTTCCCACATTGAGTGATTAATCATTACGCTCTGGCCCTACCTCATGCTAGCCGTACTTTTTAGCTGAGCTGGAAGACTGACTGCGCCGGTGATCCGGTGGCTCAGCGTTCGAAGCCCTAAGCAGAAAGAATTTTTATTTGGATACGATGTTTCTAAAGAACAATTCTTTCTCGTCTGGCCTTCGAACACTGAGCCACCTGCTCACTGGCACAATCACTCTACCAGCTCAGCTAACCGGTATGGCTAGCATGAGGCAGGGCATCTCCAATTTCGCACCTCTCTTCCTTTCTTCTTTCACTCCCTCTTTTATCCCTTTCCTTACGGCGCAATTCAGGTTTCCAACGACACATGAAACAAATACCGCACCATTTACTTTCTCCCAAAACCAATTATTAATTATTTTTACGAAGTTTCTGTGCAAGCTTTTTTTTGTAGCCCTCAAGCCGAGCTTGGGTCGATGCCAATGAGCAATTACTCTCTTAGACTAAATACATTTTCACTGGTTGTGCTTTGGAAAGAAGACAAGCATTGACTGTGAAGTACACACGAGAAGAATTTTCTGGGAAGATTAAATACCTGTAAGCATGTAGAAAGCTTTGCATCAACATATGCAGAAAATTTGCTTTTGTAAAGCATGGGACATTGAGAGAAAACAGGGTTTTCATCGTAACTACCATTTAACAAACAGGTAGACTGAACTGACTTGCGCAGCTTCTCTGTCGTAGTGACCGCTCCTACCCGCGGTACGCCTCCATTCTGTTCAAGCTCAGCAAATACGGCTGTATACGGAAGATAAATTGTGCCCCTAATGAGTGTACCAAACGCCAGCAATGACGTCAACTACCCGTTTCGCAATGAACAAATATTAACGCAGGTTCACTCTCGGCAGAATTTATTTTTGGGACAACATGAGGGAGCCCGATGAGAAGGTTTCGAAGGCTTTCATTTCTCCAAATGTGGAGTAGCAGCGCCATGTCCAAACGGTAGCAGCTACCAATGTAGTAAGCGCATTGAAATGTAGTGAAATGCCCCGCTCACAATTATGTATGTAGATACGTGCCTGCACACACAGATCCGTGTTAAAAGCGCAGACAGCAACATAGAAACCTCAAACGTACTGCGAATGGAACCATCAACCTATTCCTACTGTTTTTCTATGACCCTTCAAGAAACGCTCGAAGGTGCGCTGAGATATTGTGAGATTGTAGTCAATTTCTAACCACTTGAGTGCGTGGTGCACAAAAAGATTCGGCATCTTACATTTTCTATTGACTCGCGCAAGTGGCCATTATAACTATTGTAGCCAAAAATTTCAATCTTCAAGCGCACAGTTTGGAAGGGAAACACGCAGTAGTTCAAATTTCAGTGCGAATGAAAACTGATTATTGAGGAAAGCAAATAGCGCAGTACCTGTATGCCACATCGGTGGACACCCGAACCACGCCGTTAGGGAAGGAATAATGGAGGGAGTAATTCTATGTGGCGATCTTAAGTGCACTGATAGAACACGCAGCACGAGCGCCTTTTCATCTCCATTGAAACACTACTGCCGCGGTCGGGTTCGAACCCGATGACAGTGAAAGAGTGAGGGCTTTTCAATGAAATAATAATAAAAATGAGAGAAAAGATTTTGCAGCCCAGGCGTCTGCATCGATACTGAAGCACCTGAGCTGGGGCAGCGGACATAAAGGTTAGCAAGCAGAATGGAGAAATGAAATAAAAGAGGTGAGGGGACAGGAAGAGAGAATAGGAGAGGTATTATACACAAACTATTTACTCAAGAAGAAATTCGTCCACGTTGAGCGCGTGATTAGTTCGTGATTGTGAAGTAAAAAAAAATTAATGTGGATTAGCTCACCCATTCAAGGGTATACAAAGCGAGGGATATCGCCGTTCACAGTGTTCATTGGTGTTGGCGTTGACAATGTTCTACACAGCGATGGCTTTGAGCAAAGGAAAGGCGCATATATCGCTAACTGTTTATGTGGACTCCTCATTCGTGCTTTGATACGGGAGGGCTCGGTGGGAGGAGCGCGGTGAAGCTGGGCGACTGAGTCGGCTTCTTTTTAAGCCATCGGTCGTTAACGGGAAAGACACTCGCGAGCATTGCTTCAGGCACTGTGTTGAGTCCAAATCTTATATTGAGCTCAAAAAAGCGAAAAGCGCACAAGGTATTCATACACAGAGAAGTCACGTAGGCCCCGCACCTTCGGTACTGCATGGCCGCCATGTTGAAGTTAGAAAATTAAAATACTGGTGGCACCTTGCAGGGGAGAAAATTTACCAATATACCAAAGAAGATGAAGGCTTCGTTCCTGTGATGGGTGACTGAGTTTTTTTTATTGGTTTTTGCGGAAAGGAAATGGCGCAGTATCTGTCTCATATATCGTTGGACACCTGAACCGCGCCGTAAGGGAAGGGGTAAATGAGGGAGTGAAAGAAGAAAGGAAGAAAGAGGTGCCGTAGTGGAGGGCTCCGGAATAATTTTGACCACCTGGGGATCTTTAACGCGCACTGACATCGCACAGCACATGGGCGCCTTAGAGTTTTGCCTCCATAAAAACGCACCCGCCACGGCCGGGTTCGAACCCAGGAACTCCGGATCAGTAGTCGAGCGCTCTAACCACTGAGTCACCGCGGCGGGTAGGAAAACAGTAAAACACAGACAAAACAAGCAGCACGTACACCCCCACTCGCGGACTACGAGGGGTTAGCCTTGCCGGATGGAAACTAACCCGCGAAGATAACGTTCCCGTTGCCGTGTTCTTGCACTGCCTTACCAAGGCAACGACGTACGGGCGGGTCATAAAGGACCCCGTAGATTATCTGATACGGGACCCAATTGGACTGATTTGAGGCTGTGACGCAGCCCGTCCGTCCAGCGGTTTTTCCAGCGTTGCTGATCAGGCGCGCCCCCGGACCCTGCGTCCCGGAGGTCCTGCCTGCCGTCCTGCTGCTCGGCGCCGCGCTCCTGCCGTGGTGACCCGGGCGGAGCCATGGAGCGACCCTGCTCAGCTGTGCGCCATACCAAAGCGCAATGCTTTCTTTTCACTGTGCCGGAACCTGTTTTGGCCGACCACCTCATCGACATCCTCGAGGAGGTGGACGGAGTCGGGAGGCTGACCTACCTTCAGCACCTCGGTGGTTTGCGTTTCCTGGCCGCCGTGGCCTCCATGGCGCATGTTCACAAGATGCTGGCGACAGGCTGCCTGCTGATCGCCGGCGAAGAAGTACCGCTAGAACAGATGTGAGTTCCGGTGGTCCACGTGACGGTTTACCGTCTTCCACCGGGCGTGAGCGACGCCGACATTGTCGCAGCATTCGCACCGTACGGGAAGGTCCGGCTGGTCACTGAGACGGCCTCTCTGAGCAAGAACAGCATCAGGAACGAGACCCACCTCGTCAGGTTGGTGATGACCAAGTCTCCGCCCAACTTCCTGACGGTGGCCGGGACTCGAGCGATGATGGAGTATCGCGGCATGAGGCGGGTCTGTTCCCGTTGCGGGGGAGAGGGGCACTTCGGTGCTGCCTGCAAGCAGGTGCGCTGCGGCTGCTGCGGCGCTTACGGGCACGTGGGTGCTGATTGCAGGCCCGTATGTAAGCGCTGCAGTGGGGCCCACCCATCGCCCGACTGCGACCGGCCGCTTTCCTACGCGGCGGCGGTGGCATGTGAGCTTGCCAAGGCGCCCCAGGAGCCAAGCGATGAACCCAAGCTGGAGCGGTCTTCTCAAGCGTCTAGCTGCGTTTCCAGCGGCGCGACAGAGGAGGTTGCGGCGAGCCATTTGGGCCTGCGGTCCAGCAGAACGACGCCGTTCTGCTGGACCAGGTGGGGAGTGAGCTGACGGGCTCTTCGTCTTCGCAGTCGCCGACGGAGCAGTCGGAGGGCGCCTCCGACGCCGAGAGGTCGGCTTCGGCCGACTCCGACATCTCGCCGGGCGAGGTGTCTCTTGTGAACCCACCAAGCTTGGAGGTCTCGCTTTTCGAGGTGCCGATGGCGCAGCAGCAGGACGGCTTGGAGACAGGCACTGAGTCGCCTGCCTCGCCCTCTCACAGTTACGCCCTAAACACGCCGGTCAAGGGCGGCGGCCAAAGCACCGACAGCGCGAGCGACTCGCGACCAAAGGCCCCGCACATCCCGGTGGCTGTGGCCCCGCAAGCCCCGTGCGCCACGAGCGTGCGGAAAACTCTCGACTTGGACGACTCCAAGCGCCCACACTCGTCAGGGTCTGATGGCGGCGCCACTCCTTCCGGCACCCCTGCGCCAAAGAAGAAGGTGAAGATGGCGGGTGAGGAGGGCGCCCTTATGGACGTCTCCTAAACGCCACGCATGCTCCATGGCGTCACCGCTCCGGCTTTCGGGCCGTCTCGGCCTCCCTCCCTCTCCCTTGCGTGGCGGAGGCTTGGGTTGTGCCTTGCTGGCGCTCGCCCAGCGCCAGTATCTTATCGGTGCGCTGGCTGGCCAGAATGGCTTGCGAACGATGGACTGTGCGTGTGTTGCGGTGTGTGTGTGCGCGCGTGTGACTGTGTTTGCACAGCCGCGTGTGCCACACGGGCCTTTCTGCGGCCCGTTATTATCAGCGCATCGTCGCCCGCCTGCTGCCACCGGAATGCCGACAGCCGGAGCCCCAGCGCGGAGTTACGCCGCGTCCTGTAGCGCTGCCCCTACGCCGGTGTTGGGTCTCGCCAACAAACTTTGCCCGACGAACGTTAGCGTGAATTCGTAGTGTTTCCCTTGGCTTTTAAGGTTCCTTGTTTTGGTTTGTAGTCCAGGTTTTCTCTTTTGTATTTATAATGGCATCTTTTCGTTTTGCTTCCTTTTACGCGCAAGGCATTCGCCATCCCGATAAGCAGCGGGAGGTGCTCCACCTTGCGCGGGCGCACCGGGTAGATGTTTTGTTCTTGCAGGAATGCAATTTGTGCACTCCTGCCGACGTTATGCATTTCTGTTCCCGCTTTAATGTCGAAGCCTTCTTTTCCTTAACGGACTCGCGGTGTTGTGGCGTGGGCGTGATCTTCCTCTCGCCGGCGTACAGGTCTAGTGCACATTGCACTTTTGCAATTGACGGGCGCGTCATTGTGGTGGATGTGTTTTTGGACAGCCGGAGGGTTCGCTTTGTTCACGTTTACGCACCAGTAACGCGTAGCTTGACGAACAATTTCTTCCGGTCGATCGCATCGTATTTTCTTGATGATGTGCCCCATACCTTGCTCGGGGATTTCAACTGTGTCCCCGACATGTTGCGTGATGTCAGGGGGCCAGGCCACGGTGCCTTTAACTACCATGCGAAGGAGCTGGGCAAACTCGTTCGCCAGCTCTGTCTCCAGGACGCGTGAGTCACTTTATATGGCTATGACCTTGCCGCCACGCGTGCCCGCGGCCAAATTGCGAGCAGGATAGACCGCGTCTACCTTCCTTCCGCTCTGGTGCCGAGTTTTTCAGAGTGCGCGGTTGTGCCGTTCCCGCCGGGAACGCGTACACGTAGCGATCATTTCCCGGTCTACGTCTCTTTGCGGGCTACGCCCGGTCGCGCCACCGGCCCCCTCACGTGGCGCATGGATGTTTCCGTTTCACACGAAACCTTGTGCCTCGCGGAAATTCGTGCCGAGTTGGCGGCTTCAGTTGACGCGGTCGCAGACATTACTCCCGAAGTGCGGGGCGCCTTGAAAGATTCGTGGAGGGATGTGTTGATTCGGGCAATGAGAGCTCGCCGTGTCCGTCTTACCGGCGCGCTTAACGACATCTTGCGCCGAATGCGCATTGTGAGGGCGGCCGGAGAACTCACTTTTGCCATGCGCGAATACCTCGACACTTAGCGCGTGCGCTACCACCGCGTCTTGGAGGAAAGTGATCGTGCGTCTCGTTTGGCGGGCGGCTGTCGACTGCCGCTGGATGATGTCGCCGACCTAGCTTATACACGCTCCTTTAGTCGGAGGAACGCGCGTCCGCCGCGCGTCGAGCAAGTGTCTCTCGAAGACGGGGTGACTTCGTCGGCGCCTTCCGAGATTCAGCGTTTTCGCATCGCATTTTGCGGCATTGTTATCGAGGCGAGGTCAGCCAGTTGAGGACTTTGAAGGAGCGGTCGCTACCATTTCCGGTTCGCTTCCCCAGCTCTCAGACGACGCTTGCGGCGCACTTTGCTTCCCAGCAACGTTACAGGAAGTTCTCGCAGCCTTGCCGGCGATAAACCCGTCCACCGCTCCCAGACCAGGCGGCTTAGTGGCAGGCTTTTATTCGTGCATTTTTGACATCCTCGGGAGCTTGCTGCTCCGGCTGGGGAACAGCGTTTTCGTGTCGCGGCAGAAACCAGCTTCTTTCAGTGTGGACCGGATTGTGTTGTTGTTGAAGGATAACATGCCACCTTCGCAGCCTGGGTCCTGGATGCCCATTACTCTACTCAACAGCGGCTACAAGCTCGTCGCCACGCTACTAGTTAGGCGGTTGCGGGTCTTTTGGGGCAATCTAGTCAGCCCCTTTCATTCTTGAGCAGTTCCAGCCGCCGCGGTGGAGGAGTGGTTATGGCGCTCGGCTGCCGGCCCGAAAGACGCGGGTTCGATCCCGGACGCGGCGGTCGAATTTCGATGGAGGCAAAATTCTACAGGCCAGTGTGCTGTGCGATGTCAGTGCACGTAAAAGAACCCCAGGTGGTCGAAACTTCCGGAGCCCTTAACTACGGCGTCCCTCATAGCCTGAGTCGCTTTGGGACGTTAAATCCCCCATAAACCATCTTGTACCGTTCCGGGCCGATCTGTCTTCGCCTCTTTGACGTTAACGCGGGACGTATTCGCTTACG
The DNA here is from genome assembly GCF_052857255.1 of Amblyomma americanum. Classification (NCBI taxonomy): domain Eukaryota; kingdom Metazoa; phylum Arthropoda; class Arachnida; order Ixodida; family Ixodidae; genus Amblyomma; species Amblyomma americanum. The sequence continues at coordinate 123,899,044 of NC_135501.1, read as the reverse complement.
CCTGCGCGAAACGGGTCAGCGTTGTCTTCGTATCGCTCGATCAGGCTAAAGCATTTGACAGCGTGGAGCACGCCTACCTTTTTGCGGCAGCTGCGCTGCTTTGGCCTGCCGGAAGAGTTCGTCCAGGCCGTGCAAATACTATACAGCGGCCGGACAAGGCAGCTGTTCATGAACGGCACTGTTGCCGGTGAGTTCGCTGTGACGCGTGGAGTGTGGCAGGGGTGCACGCTTTCGCCGGCCCTCTTTGTGCTGTCACTTGACCCGCTCTTACGGAGGGCAGTATTGGACAGGCACATTGGCGGCTTCCCCATGGTTGGCCAGGAGTCTGTCGTTGTCTCCACCTACGCGGATGACATTTCTGTCTTTGCCAGGGACGGGGACAGCTTCCTGGCTTTCCTGCGCATCTTCGAGGAGTACGCTTCTCTCTCAGGCGCCCAGCCTCAACCCGACCAAGAGCAGTGCACTCGCCTTTGTCTCCTTTCGGGGTCCCCTGCCCGCGGCGGTGCCCTTCGTGGACGCAGTGCGAATTCTGGGGGTCTTGTTCGATCATGGTATAGTCTCGCCAAGCGCCTGGGACGAGGCAGTGTCACGGGTTACCTCGGCCCTCTCTGATGCAGGCCCTTTCTGCCATTCAATAAAGGCCAGGGTAAAGGTTGTCAATACTCGTGCGTACGCGTTCGCCATGTACGTCTCGCGCGTCGCGATAATTCCGCGCCGTACTGCAGCCCGCCTCGTTTCGCTTGTGGACACTTTTGTGTGGGACGGCGGGACACCTCTCATCGCTCGCCACCTGCTGTCTCTACCAAAGTGTAGGGGGGCCTTGGGCTCCCCTGTATCCAGACCGTGTCACAAGCGTTGGCAGCCAGTCTTGTGAGCTACCTTTTAGGGCAAGAGTGGTTCCTAGGACGGTCCTTGTTGGCCTATTGGCCTAGCACAGGTCGACGTGCGTTTCGCTCCGACAGGTACCTCGGTCCACGGGCCGAGAGGCCGACCGCGTATTACCGTGCTGTCGAAGGTTTCAAGCGGGCACTGGACGCCGACCTCCCGGAGGTAGACCTTTCGGAAACGGCGTCAATGGCCATCAGCCAGCAAATCACGTGCGCCCGCCTCTCTGAGGATGAGGCGCGAAGGACTGCCACATCTGAATGGACGGACTGGGCGACGGGCCGCTTGCCCAGTGAAGTGGCGGATTTTGAGTGCCATAGTTGCTTGGGCGTCCTTCCCACGCGCCAACACCTATCCGCCTGGGGAGTTGTGCCAAATGACAAGTGCGCCAATTGCGGCGCGACAGAAAGCCTGCCGCATGTATTTTTTGAATGTGTTGTGGCGCAGACGCTGCGGCGCCTTGTATATAGAATATACAGCATTCGAAGTGCTCGTGGCGTAAGGCGACAGCCTGGTCTTTTTTCTAAGCTGGTGGTGGCAGCCACCATGTATGTATTGTGGTGCCGTCGCTGCCTCGCTGAGGCATGACGGACCCCGGCTCGTGCAAGGTATCCAGCGCTGCACACTCCCCGCCTCGTCATTTGGAAGTACCTCTCTGACCAGTTAAATACAAATGGCGAGGCGAGGTTCCTGCGGCGGTGGCATACGCGTTTCATTCTGGTACGGGGGGAAGCTTGAAATGCCGGTTCTAATATACTAACCCCCTCCTTATCTTTTGACCTTGTTTATTTTTTTATGCAGTTGGTTTTGTGCATTTTGCTCTTGTAGCAACTGTGCATAGTGCCCTCTGTCAAGCACCTTGGGTGTTTCTTTCTTTGGTGGGCTCAGCAGAAGCCCGACAAGTATACCTTGTACATGTTCAAGAGATTACGATTCGATGGTTTCCTTTGGTTAACTAGTGTCCTGGAATTGTGAATGCTTTTGCAAACATGTCTGTTTGACTGTTAATTGTACGGCGCCGGCTCCCTAGAGTGTTTGTGTGAAGAAGGAAACCAGCGCAAAAGACGAAGAGACAGGAACAACGAACACAGGACACCACTGGACTGTCGACTGTATTTATTTCAGAAACGATCACATTTATACCCTTCAGTTATCAAGCAAGCTTGCGCACACATGACAGATTAACAAGACAAGGTAAATAGCAGCATCACATACAACCGCGTGAGTTCATAAATCTAATTTCTTTATCAAATAGACTAACCGTCGTGTCACTTACACATAGATGTCTTTGATTAACGATATGGTATGCCTCTAGAATTTCACGTTGGCTCTTAGTTTTACCGCGTCCAAAAATCGTAGTCTTCTTGAAGAGCGGAATGCATATGTGCTTTCTGCAATGTTTTGGCAAATTCGCCCCGTCATCTGTGGAAAGCAATCTTTCATGTTCTCTGAGCCGGGTGTTAAGACAGCGGCCAGTCTGCCCGATGTACACATTCCCGCAGGATAAAGGTAAGCAGTACACTACCTGGGTGGCACAGGTGACATATTTGAATTCGTGCTTGATCGTGCACTTTGAAGTTGTACTTTTCTTTTCGTCAATCCTTCTGCACAAACTGGCCAGTTTTCGCGGGGCTGAGAAGTTACATCAACACCGTGCCTACTTTCGACCTTCTTTATATTGTGTGAAAGTGTGTGCAAGTAAGGCATCTTAACATGTCTTAACACCCGGCTCAGAGAACATGAAAGATTGCTTTCCACAGATGACGGGGCGAATTTGCCAAAACATTGCAGAAAGCACAAATGCATTCCGCTCTTCAAGAAGACTACGATTTTTGGACGCGGTAAAACTAAGAGCCAACGTGAAATTCTAGAGGCATACCATATCGTTAATCAAAGACATCTATGTGTAAGTGACACGACGGTTAGTCTATTTGATAAAGAAATTAGATTTATGAACTCACGCGGTTGTATGTGATGCTGCTATTTACCTTGTCTTGTTAATCTGTCAGGTGTGCGCAAGCTTGCTTGTTAACTGAAGGGTATAAATGTGATCGTTTCTGAAATAAAGACAGTCGATAGTCCAGCGGTGTCCTGTGTTCCTTGTTCCTGTGTCTTCGTCTTTTGCGCTGGTTTCCTTCTTCAATCATGTACCGACTCGCCCAGCTCTCCACTCTACTAAATCAGTGCGTGCGTGCGTGTGTGTGTGTGTGTGTGTGTGTGTGTGCGTGTGCGTGCGCGTGTGTGTGTGCGTGTGCGTGCGCGTGTGCGTGTGCGTGTGCGTGTGTGTGTGTGTGTGTGTTCGTGCGCGTGTGCGTGTGCGTGTGCGTGCGCGTGCGCGTGTGCGTGCGTGCGTGCGTGTGTGTGTGTGTGTGTGTGTGTCTGTGTGCGTGTGTTCGTGTGTGCGTGTGTGTGTGTGTGTGTGCTGTACGTTCTGTACGGATCTCAATGTACGCAATAAACTTCTCTTAGTAAACTTATTTTTGGAAATGTGGCGGAGTGCTTGAAGGTTGCTTCACTTCTGCCACCGGATGGCCCGGTATTGCACTTCATCCGGTATCGGCCTGGGTCATTATACCGCGCGTTTTTTCTATCCTTTCTTACTATCCAATCTTTGAACTGTTCTACTATCTGCACGTGGTTGCGATTGTGGCTCGGCTTGAGCCAGTTTGCAGGCCTTCCTGGCAACCTTCCTGGCAACTTCAGACAAACATACCGTCTACGTAGACATGCTATATCATCCAACATGATACACCTACGTATGTTTGCTTACAAAAGAAGTTATACATATATAAATGCCACCAATTTTGTGACACAGGTCAAGAACAGGAAGTCTCGGCAGGCCAAGACAAATGTGAATTGCGGGACAAAACCAAAGCCGCTGCACTTCGCCGACGCGGATTTCCCGCCCTAGGCAACAGTCTAACACAAAGTGACCAATTGGATTAGGGCCACTTCCGTCACCTCCCCTCCACAACCCAACTCGCCCTTCAGCGCCAAGTCGACGGAAATCGGTGTCATAGCGAAATTCTAGCCCGAAAAGTTCAGCGCCTAAAAACAAAAGAGGGCAGGCCTCTAGAGCCCATGCCCGAATCTGAGCCAGCCGAGCAGGACGATATCTCAATTTCCCCCTGCCTCACTATCATTTCGTGGCTCTCTTTGGGCACCGCGGTGGCCCATCTGCCTACTCTGCTTTGCCATATAGACAGTCTGAGAACAAGGTAGAGGCTGTTCCGCAAAAATTCTGGAAGCGTTATACATATCCATTAGAAAGCGGATTGAGATCAAAATCCATGAAGTAATTTCAAACCTGGTGGCCTGGCTTGCTGAGGCAGCCCTTACGGCTATCCGTCTATGATCAAGTCCCGGCTCAGCTCACGCGCAGGCAGTCCCGCTCGCGATCTCTACGACCCAGGATCAGGCGAAAGAAGATGTCTATTAGACAGGCGAGGGGCTCTCTGGAAAAAAATCCAGTAGCGTTTTCTTTGGAAATGTCTACGTCTTTGTCTCAGGCCCCAGCAGCTCCGGGAACAAAGTGCGGCTATCAAAATTAAAGGATTGCGCTAACTATGGCTAGCCTACCCAAATGGGCAGATATCAGCTAAAATTTACAAAACATCGAGATCGTACAGTGGAACTGCAGATGTTTCGGGGCTGGGAAGAAACAGTCGTATTGCCAGCTCTACCATCCACCTCTCGATGATAGATCGGCTATCGCTATCCTTCAATAAGCCAAAGGTGGGCTCAATTCACAGGTTATAGCACCTTTCAGATAGGCTCTTCGACATGCACACTGGTGAACAAAACATACAGCGCTGTCCAGGTCTATATATACTTGGAATCACAGCAGGAATACGGTATGAATAGGGCACTGCCCCTCAAGCGCCACGATCCCCTATCCATTTCTTGAGCATATATCGCCATTCCCCCGCCCCCACCCGCGCATAAGCCACGAGCGCTCTTCAATGATTTCATCCGCGAGGTAATATTAGCAGTAAAAGGACCCTAATGTTGTTTCAGAATTTCTACACCCCCATCCTTCAGAAGGGCTACCACATCGGGGATGCATGAGGAACGGTAGCTTCCGGAGATCATCTGCACCCTGCGCATCGCGTTGCTTACGGAACCCGCTTGTCCCAAACGTGTAGGCAACATGGTGACCCGTGACACGTGCTAAGGAAGCCACCTTAAGAAAACCAGCTGAGAGAATCTCAGTGATTCGCAAGGGAGCGACCAAAACTTTCTCAGAATCACGCTTCTGGCGAAGGCAGCGCGTAAAAGGTGAGGCCAGGCCAAACTGACCGATTAGCACAAATTGTATACACAAGAAATACCACCCGTATAGTTCACCGGCGGATATGCGGAGTGGGCTAAACATCCAGATAATATACAACGCCGACATGTGACAACACTGAAAACTATTAAGGAGATCCCCGCAGTGGAAATCAGTCGTGGACTTGTGGACGGTGCGGCGGAGCCTCACCCGGTCGGTGGAGGAAACAGAAGACCAATCAGAAGCTTAAGGCTCGTATTGCAGAGCTAAGCGAGCTGGCTGCCGCGTATGCTTCACAACTCACTTACTCAAATTGGATAGGTGCTGCATCTCTGCAGTCCGACAGATGAGCTCGAGAAGGACTTGGCGTCTCTTTCTTAGTCTCAGCGGCACCGCTCTATCGAGAGGGGCGACGCAGGGACCCGGGTGGATTCATGTATGTATATTCAGGCAAGCCCAGTGAGAATATAAACGCCCATTCTGCGTTGCATAAAGTACATCAACCAGATCTGGGGCATTAACATGATCTAGGATGGCTGTCCACTCCCTCCAGACTGAAATACCTCTGTGGTCACGTTCATAGCGAATTCGAGTGAAGCTGTGAACACGGACAATCTGCGGCCCATTATACTGACCTCGGGCGTGGGCAACCTAATGTGGCGATATTTATGGATCCCCTCTCTCTATACATGGATGGTACGTCCTTTTCGCTGACTCTGTGCTTGAATTCCGCCCATATAAGTTGGCGCAGGACGTCCTCCTCCAACTACGCCGCTGCAAATTCTGAACTATAGCAATGCAGCATAAAGACAAGGCAATTCTAACTCTAGACCTTAAGGGGGTAATCACCAATGTTCATTATGAGAGAATAGTGCATAATTCGAGCTCAATCGATAGCGGACCGAAAGCATTTCCCTACATCCGAGACTACCAGTTTGCCCGGGTGAGACGAGTAAGACGATCACTCTACAGAGACGGCATAACCGTTTGGACCACAGAAATAAGCCTCGGCGAAATGGAGCACCGCTTGCAACGGACCGCCACAATAGTGAATATATGGAAGCGCTAGTGAACTAAAATGGGCTCTGAGAAAATCAGAGCTAATGCAGGTCAGAGCAAACATCAAAGTCAAGGCTGCATTGAACTTTGCTATGTCGGGAAGTCAAATAAGAGAGGTGCAGGAGCTTCAGATCCTGGGTATGTATATCCACAGCTGGCTCAGACCGGACTCCATCTAAGTCAAACTCACGCGAGTGGGCTAGGAGGTTGGGCGTATACTCTACCGCGTCTCAAACATGCACGGGTGGTTGAGCAGCAGGGACGCGCTTCGGCTCACCCATGCCTTCGTCACTTCGCGGATCCCCTCTATGGCGTGTCGTGCCTTCGCACTACCAAAAAAAGACAAATGCCCGATAGACGCAAACGAGCGTTCGTCCTACCGGTGGCTACGTCTGATGAAAACTTTTCGCGTCGGGATGCTCAACTCGTACTCGGAGTTGCGGGATGCGCACCTCGTGAACCAAATACATGCGGCTTTCCCAGATGGCCTACGGGTGCTGCCTAATAATTGCCCCGCCGCGGTGGCTCAGTGGTTAGGGCGCTCGACTCCTGATCCGGAGTTCCCGGGTTCGAACCCGACCGCGGCGGCTGCGTTTTTATGGAGGAAAAACGCTAAGGCGCCCGTGTGCTGTGCGATGTCAGTGCACGTTAAAGATCCCCAGGTGGTCGAAATTATTCCGGAGCCCTCCACTACGGACCTATTTGTTCCTCTCTTCTTTCACTCCCTCCTTTATCCCTTCCCTTACGGCGCGGTTCAGGTGTCCAACGATATATGAGACAGATACTGCGCCATTTCCTTTCCACCAAAAACCAATTATTATTATTATGCTGCCTAATATGCAGTTTACATGTTCAACATGAGTACACGCCGAAAGAGCGTCCTTCGTTCTCTGAGTTGTGGAAGCACAGACTCTAGGTACCTCTGCTTCCGGGAGATCTTGATGCCGAATCGCGTGAATGCAGAAGACAGGCGCATGCTCGCGTAATTGAACTGCATTATGGTGAAAAAAGAGGTATACTAAGAGGTATATAAGACGAGGGGATGAGGTAAAAATCCCCACGTGATCGAAAGTATTCCAGACACGTCTGCTACAGCACCTCCTTTTTCCTCTCTTCTATCGATACCCTCTTTATTCCTTCCCTTACGGTGTTGTTCGGCTGCAAACCGAGATGTGAGAAAGTTACTGCGCCATTTCCTTTCCTCAAAAAACATGTTTCAAGAGGTATACGTTGACATAGCAGCACCATTGCCCCAGTTATTTTACACTGCAATCATAGTTCACCAGAGAACACAGGTTTATGGGTTCTTCTTTCGGGCTCTCACTTGCGTGCACGCTGAGGAGGCAGACATCGCGCTAGCCTTTGCAGATCTCGGCTCTAGAATAATCAATACAAATTTGTGTCACGCCTGCATCAGCCGCCTCACAGCGGAGGTATCATTCTTGGCCTACCCTCTCTAGAAGCGAACATTCGGTGACAGCGACCGCAGCCTCAAACACATTATCAGAGATGGATGGATGGAAACAACGTTTATTAGAAAAAAAGGAAAGAAAAAAATCTTCAAGGGTTGTTTCCTACTGGTCCAGGATTCCACGGGCTTGTGCCTCACATAAGGCCCGATCCACCAGGCATTTCTGGCCAGCGGGCTGAGTGGTCCGTAAAGCAGCCTCCCAGAAGAATGAGTGGGATCGGGGATGGGAGTACTGCCTGTGCGGAAGGAAATTCCCAAAGATATTGGAAAAGTGGATGTGGGCATGCCCCAGGTGTTACAATGAGGAGGAAAGGTGGGGTGGAAACATGAGGGACGCTAGGATGAAATAAAGCAGCCCACCTGTAATTGTCGCCATGTGGCGCTTTATAAGGGCGACAATGTACTGTGGGGTGGTGATAATGTCATGCGGCTGAGATTGTAGAATGCGGTGATTTGATGATATGTATAAAGGACCGATGGGGCCTCTTGCGTAGGGTTGGGTGCCTGATCGCCCGGGGTTCACGAGGAGAGTTCTCGGGCCATCGCATGAACGCGCTCATTACCGGGGATCGACGCATGCCCAGGGATCACCGACAGAGTAACCGTTCGTCGAGAGGTGGTTGTGGCAAGAATACAGCGTGTGGCCGGCGTCGCCACGCCCTTTAGGTAGTGGCGGTATGCGGCCTGGGAATCGGTGCAAATATCGGTTATATTTTTGTCAATGGTAGATTGGGCCAGCGCAAATGCGATGGAGGCTCCTTCCGCGCCTGCAGGTGAATTAGTTTGGATTGTGGCGGCAGCCCCGGAGTGCCGTCTTCATAGGCTTCGACTGCTGTGAAGAATCCTGCTTTAGAATTTTCTGCCACGTCGACCTAAAGGATATCGGAGCGGTTGTTGTATGTTTTGTTGTAATAGCTCGCTCGAGCCTGCCGCCTACCCTGATGGAGGCTAGCGCTCATATTGCACGGTAGGGGCTTCTGATATATGTGATCCTGCATGCGCAGAGAAATCGTGTAAGGTGTAAGACTTGGGGTTGGAATGGCTGGACTGAGACGGAGCTGTCGCAGTAGGCATTGTTCTATTTCCGTGCGACTCAGGCGGACTAATTGGCTGGTGCGCGGAGCCTCTATTATTTCGATCACGATATTGTGGGTACCAGTGGCCAGGAGGCGTTTCGTTCTAACCGTCCGGGGAAGACGTAGGGTGGAGGTGACAGCCGTGCGTATTAGGATGTGCCTGTTGTGTTTGGAGCTGGGTGAGTAGGTGGTATGAGAGGTGGTATGTAATGCGGCAGATGTTTAACGCATTTGTCATATTGAGGGTCTCGCGATCAGACTGCCCATGATTGCGTGCTGCCACCCGCTTGATTAGTGCAGCCACCTGTTTAGTCTGTCTTTGCAAGAGCTAAAGGATTGGGGTAGCATCGAGTGTGTTGTTAATGAGAAGCCCGAGAATCTTCACCTGAGACACAATGGGCACTGAATTCCCGTACATGTGCAATTCAATGCGGGGAGTGGTCAGTGGGCACGGGTTTCAGCTGCAAGATTTTCGATTTATTTTGAGAGCAACGGAGGCCTGTGTTTGCTAATTCGGTGGTGGTGATGTCTATGGCTGATTGCAGGATATCTTGGGCTGTTCCAATGGATCCTCCCGTTGTCCAAAGGGTGTGTGACCTCCCCGCGAACCTCTAGAACAAGCGCCTCCTTGGGCTGGGCATGGTGATAACATTTCGGGAGCTCCGGGAAGCCCATTTGACCAACCGATTTACACGTTTCTCGAAGACATCGCAGGGTCGCTGCCTGTTTGCTCGAACCACATCCAACATACCACTCTCATAGAAGAGTGCGTACGTATTACATCCCACAAGAGAAGCGCCTTCCACGTGCGCCCTCTCCCGCGAACATGAATTGTGAAGACCATAATGGCAGGCGCCTGGCGCTGGCGCAAGCCGTGGCCTGTCACTAAGGATCGAACCCCGGCGTACTCTACATGTATGCCCACGGCCCCACCATGGAGGATGGCACACTGCCGCAGTCGTCCACAAATCCAAAGCGGCGAACGGCTTTCCTTTCCATGCTCGTGACACAACACAGGCGGAGGAGGTCGCCATCGCGTTGACTGCATTTAATCGAACTTCCAAGGCAATTATTTCCGACTCTCGAGAGTCTTGTCGGATCGTCGAGCAGGACTAGGTAACGTGCCTTGCCTACCGCTTTCTCCAAAACAGCGTCTACACAGGGGACCCCGCACACTCTAATATCGTTATATATCCTGCTCACATGGGCCTTGTTGGAAATGAGGCAGCTGACGGCGCAGCCCGCGCGCCCTATAACCTTTCATTCCCCTCCGACCCGGCGATCAGGAATTCGAATTCACTCCGGCTTACCCCTTCAAAAACACTGTTTTAGTCTGTCAATCTGGCCAGGCCTATATCCCCGCATGTGTAAAGGGGGAGGAGCGGCGTCTGCTCCGCCAGCATCCTAATATTTTGCATTCCCCGGCAGCTCTAGAACTCTTCGGCGCTTTTTTCTAGGGCATCATTCTGCAGTTTGCGGAAAAGTCATCGGACACCTACCACATGGTGTGGGCCTGACCCTCCAACCCTGCTATCCCCTTCGCCTCTACCCCACCAGGAAAGACTGGGAGGCGACCCCGCTCGGCTGCTCTGAACTACAGGCCCAAAATGCCCTGGTTGACCATGCGAGTAGCGGCCGACGCTACTAGCGCCCCATACTAGGGAGCTAAACCTAGCGTTTGTCAAGGCCCGCCTCTTTTCGGTCCAATCATACCTCCCTGCGCCTTTTTTCGAGACAACAAAAGTCTTTCCCTACCACCACCACCTCTCGGGCTCCTCTTATAACATGTATTGAAAACCAGGACAACACTGTTTCGAACGTGCTTCGAAGGCTTGGAGGTAAGTCTTAGGGCTGTTCTTTTTCACCTATGCTTACAGTTTACAATGCACTCATTTATAAAAGAATTGCGTACTCCTCACTGAATCCTCGCGGTCTGTCGCGAACCTTGGAGGAACGCCTGCAAAGACTATTAGCTACGGGCCTCCACGTGTGTTTGGAAGTTTTTCAAGCTACCTGAAGCGCTCTGGTAAATTGTGAGGAAAGGCAGCCTCCGTCTGTAGGGTTACGAACAACATATACCTGCAGGCGCATTTTCAACCTGATAACCCAGCATTCCATTAGCATCCGTGCTTCATAAACGAGATGTAAGACATTAACATCGTTTTTCAGCACCGCCGCCAGCTCCTTCCATGATAAGAATTTTGGAAGGGAGACACAGAAAATCCCCCAAGGCTTTTAGTTACCCATGCAGTTAAGTTGTCTGTCGAAGGCATAATAAAGAAGTCGGACATTAGGAAGCCTAACATTACGGTAATTAGAAAGCCGCTCAAACACATGCGGTACCCTGGTCACATTTATGTGCATACTGACGGTTCCAATATTTAAAAATTTTCTCCGTCCACATTTGTGCTTCCGAACCTGCATGAGCAGCGGACATATTAACTGGCTCAAGCGACAGAATGAACGACTTTTGAGATCTACGCTATTTATTTTGCTCTCCAGTTCATCTCCTCGGTGCGAGAAACGATTATGCGGATAATCTTTAGCATTCCCCAATACCCACTGAAATATTTTGACAGCGCTAGTTGAATATCATGCAAAGCTAGACTGGTAAACGAAGTTCGTGGCTACGCAAGAAGACTCCAATGACCTGACTTCAGGCCTTCCGCTATCGCGAGGCGCATTGCGCCGTTTCTTGAAGAACATGCGTAGTGAAATAAACAGAATGCTGTCGTTTGAGCCAAACCATACATGTTCTGATCTGCAGTTATCGATCTGTTGCTGCGTTTCAATACTCGATTGTTTATCACGAGAAGCTTAGAAACACTCCTTCACCGCTTGCGTTCATGAACGGTTTACATGAAGCACTTTCTTCATTGAACTGTTCGCGCTGACAGTTCAATGTGTACGTGTTGCCAAGTATATGTGAATGTGGCTCGCCTCCTATTGGGTTGCTGAGTGCACGACAACGTCAGGTCGCGATTGATGAGAGACTTGAGCGCTTTTGGTCGAAAGACCATCTAGTCTACAAAAGCTCTTAGGCCCGTGGCCGCCATAGAACTCAAAAATTAAGCACTTGTGGCATTGATAGCATTCTTGAGGGCAGCAGCATCCTTGGGACACATTAGCTTAGGAGAATAGGAGTCAATGCTAGATTGCATACCTCTCTGTGAGTGAATGCTTTAATATCTTTGTTATTTGCTTGAGCTATTTTTGCTGAAAACAAACTTGTTTTTATTTTTGTTTTTCTTTTGATTCAATGTTTCAAAAGCGTTGTTATTTACCTTTGCTGTGTATACTGAAGGTAAGTTTACTTTTTGTTAACCAGCCCGTGTTTATTCATATCTCTGGTCTATATTGTATTGTGTACTGTTATCTTAACATTCAAGGCGTTTTTCTTTGCACAATAATGTTCCTTCACCTTCAGTTTTTTTTTTATTGTGTGTACTGTTTGAATTTGCTTTATGTTAGGTTGAACTGTACATCGACGGATCAAGTGGCTCCTATGAATTAGTGAAAAGCAGTAGCCGGAGCTGCTATGCTGCACCAACCTCGACTTCATTGTTCAAGTAAATAAAAACGTGCACAACTGGCTCCCTGAGACAGTGCACGCTTCAGGAGCACTTTGAGGTACGTGGCCGTGAAAAGAGACAGAGAGAGAGAAATGTAGACAACATGCATTAGCGCTAACAACGTTGCATCAGACACGTGGCAATGAAGCTATAGGCCGGAGCCTTCATAGGGTGACCAACCTCGTGCCATCAACCACTATTTAACTACCACCTGCCAGGGTAGCAGGGTGGGTGCACTGCCTATCCAGTGTGCGGAACTCACTCAAGCCGATTTTAGCGGCCCGATACACAAGAGCTTTTGCTCTCTACCAAGGTCCAGCAGTAGGTGAAACGCAGCTAATTTTTTTTTTGCTGCGAACCACTGCCGTAGTCTCCACTGCGGTGCATGCTATGCATGGAAAGAGTATAATAATGCTTTCGTATTAATAAACACTTAATATATTGTCAAAGCGCCAAGCGCACTGCCTGCATCAAAATAATTACAGGCATCGATCGCCGCAAAAAAACCATCCATGCAAAGCAAACAAACATTTAAACAAAGCCTAAATATATATTGGAATATCACTGCCGCATTATTAGCTCCAACCTGAGCTCGGGCTTCTTTACATTTCAACGCTACACACGGGCCGAAGCTCGAAAACAGTGCGCAGTAAGCTAGCGGTAACATATATCATGCGCTTTCAAATGAAGATGTTTGAATACAGTTTTACGCTTCGGCTGAATTATTAAATGCGACTTTATGGGAGAGCACGATGACAAGGTCACGAAGGTTAATTTTAATTGACTTTTGAATTCAAGCGTAACTTCGTATTTTTTATGTACGTCAGAACTACCTAAAAGACTCGAGCTCACAGCTAATAGAGCCATTCAGCCCTTCTGGCGATGCAGCCTACTCCAGTGCACAAACCGGGTGAAGGGTCCTTGGCAGTTCAGTGAATATAGTTATAATCGTATATATATATATATATATATATATATATATATATATATATATATATATATATATATATATCAACATCACGTTCTCTATAATATTTTAATCCAACGTTTGCAGAGTAATGTACACTATCACATATCTATCAAAACATTGCAAGATTAACGCACTCAAGTTGGGTAGTGAAAGCACATTAGCGGTTTCAATTCTAAGCCGTGTAAAACTCCGTGATGTTTTGTTATTCACGAAACGCTAAGGCGCCCGTGTGCTGTGCGATGTCAGTGCACTTTAAACATCTCCAGGTGGCCGAAATTATTCTGGAGCCCTTCAGTACGGCACCTCTCTCTTCCTTTCTTTTTTCAGTCCCCCCTTTATTCCTTTTCCTTACGGCGCGGTTCAGGTGTCCAACGTTATATATAGGCAGATGATGCGCCATTTCCTTTCCCCAAAACCAATTAATATTAATTTTGACAATGACTGTATTACTTCTCGATGAGAAGCTGAATTACACTAGATGAAATGGAGGAACGAAGGAAGAAAGGAATGATAGAAGAGAGAAAGAAGCGCCGAAGTGGGGAGGTGGTGGTCAATAATAATAATAATTGGTTTTGGGGTAAAGGAAATGGCGCAGTATCTGTCTCATATATCGTTGGACACCTACACCACGCCGTAAGGGAAGGAATGAAGGAGGGAGTGAAAGAAGAAAGGAAGAAGAGGTGCTGTAGTGGAGGGCTCCGGAATAATTTCGAAAACCCTGGGGATCTTTAACATGCACTGACATCGCACAGCACACGGGGGCCTTAGCGTTTTTATGGAGGAAAAACGCTAAGGCGCCCATGTGCTCTGCGATGTCAGTGCACGTTAAAGATGTGCACGTTAAAGGTGGTGCGGAAAACCTATATTCAGTGGAGAGATTGCAAGCCAAAAAAATTAATGTACATTAGCTCAGCTAATCCAGGATATACATAGCGAAAGATGTCGACGCTCACTGTGTTCACTGCCATTCGCGTTGACGATGTTCTAGACAGCGATGGCTTTGTGGAAAGGAAGGGCGCATTACTGGCTCGCTGGCTATGCGGACGCCTCATTCTTTCTTTGATACAAGTGGCGGTGGTGAGAGAGATGTGGCCAGAATGCATTATCGCTGATAGCGTTGTGGCTGACATCCAGCACTGCAGCATTAGCTAGGCCACAGCGTTCATTGGGTCATCAACCCCTCTTGATCAACCATTAACTGCATGCTCCCAGGGGGCAGGGAGGGCGCGCTGCCTAACCAGAGTCCGGAACGCAATCAAAGCAGGCTTTGGCGTTCAACACCGACGCCACGCATATTAAATGGAGATTGCAGTCTCCACTCACCTACGGAGCCGGATTGCGCCTTTCTTTCCGTGAAAATGAACGTTTTTTGCAAAGCTCTCAACGACAATGAACTCTATGAACGCCGTCGGCTAACTTTTGTTTGGTTTTTGAGAAAAGGAAATGGAACAGTAACCGTTTCACATATCTCGGTGGACACCCGAACAGTGCCGTAAAGAAAGGGATAAAGTGGCAGGGAAGAAGATAGAGAAAAGAAAATTCAAAGTTGGATTTTTAGGAAGGGCGCCACGCTGCCGGAACACCCGTGGCTCGGTGCTACTAGTGGCGTATGCACAGTCGTCACTAGGGAGCTGGCGAGAGAGAAATATCCGCGGCGAGGCGCGCATTGTGACGTTATGTGCCTCCTCGGTGCACCCTCACATCGAAATCGCAAGTTTGCGGTCTGTAAAGCTTTCGCTTTAAAACTGAAAATTGAAACGCGCCCGTGCGCTCTGCGATGTCAGTGCACGTTAAAGATCCCTAGATGATCGAAATTATTCCGGAGCCCTCCACAAATGCACCTCTGCCTTTCTTCTTTCAATCCCTCATTTATCCCTTGCCTTACGGCACGGTTCAGGTGACAAGTATATACGATACAGACACTGCGCCACTTCCTGTCCCCCAAGACCAATTACATTTATTATAACCTGCATTTTGAGGAAAGGCGCGGCGCTGCGCAGCGGCGGAACACCTATGGCTCCGTGCTACTAGTCGAGACTAGGGAGCGAGAAAGAGAAAGAAATATCGGCGGCGAGGCACACGTTGTGACGTCATGCGCCTCCTCGGAGTACCGCCACAGCGATATCGCTAGTTTTCGTCCGAGAAAACATTCGCTTTAAAAGGGGCAATTTACATAGGTGGGGCCCTTAGTCCAGGTCAGCGCTGAACGGGGCCGCTACTCGCGCCCGTTGGAGGAGAGCCCTTTGAGGCTCCAGCCACGAGCAGTTGAGGAGTAAGTCCGAGGAATTGAAAATCGCGGTCGCCATGGAAAATCAATAGCAACCCTATTGGTTATTGATTGTTGGTGTCACTGGCATATCCTACTGGTGATTGATTGCTGGCGACCCTCACAAATACAAGATGTCGGCCAATAACAATAATTATTAGATGACGTCAATAATTCATCCTAGGAAGGCGGCCGACTTAGGCCCCACGTGACTAGGACACCCTAATCTTAAATAGCGACGAAATTTGGAGGCCAACGATGAGGTCAAACCCAGTGTCGCGGACAGAGGTGAAGTCATGTTAATCTGGCTTTTATTCATAATCGCGGCATAATCTTGGAGTCTCAAATGAAAGATTCCGGTGCATTTGGGCTCCCAATGATGACGTCACGGCACATTGTGGCTGTAATAAGCGGCAGCACGTGATTATGACGTTAGGAGACGAAATGGCGACATAGTTTCGGTTTCTCAGTTACAAGATGGAGCATCTCGATGTGACGTCATGTCATAGCCAGAATGGCGGCCACAAAATTTGTTGTGGCCGCTCACCCTCCTTGCAAAGGGATGTTGCAAATAAACAAAATTTACTGGTGCTCTCCACAACCCTTGTTGCGGTTAGCATGCGTGCCAGAAAACACCTACCCTTGATGATGCAAGCAACTAAAAAAGACAGAATAGCCAACAAGCACGAAAGATGTGCACGAACACGCATCCACACACTTTCTTTCACCTAACCTAATAATTAATACTAATATCGCCACGGAAGTGAGACTTACTGCGTCTTTCCTTCCCTTCAAATCAATTTTCAGAGAACACTTCTTTTCACGTGCCTCTTTTTGTCACTTCCCATTCGAACTGTTTTTTTGGCATTCGCTATGAACCGACTAGCCCAATGTCGTGTCTTACCTCCGAAGACGTCTCTGAAAGACAAAACAGAGCACTAGACAGGACGTAAGGCTGAGCACATCACAAACAGGAAGTGCCACTACGTTTTCAAGTATTTCTGTTCGTACACTTTTCTCAAGGAAACAATAACTTTGCAGAAATGGCATTGACATTTGTGGAAAGAGCTGATTCACTGTGCCGGTTCATCGATTTAGAATTCCATAACCTGTGTATTCATATCAGAAAAATGATCCTCATACCAAGAGGTTCAGCCACATATTGCATTGTTGTGAGGCATCGACTGCTCAGAGAACTCAAATGAACTCATTCATGCAAATGTCATTGCAAGGTTTCCCAGAAGATAATTGCGTCCTTAAATTGGAAGAACAACGTTCTATTAATTCAGTAACACCACATTGTAGGCAGTTCACAGATGACACAAACATGGCGTTTTTCTGAATTTAAGTTTGAAGGGCACTGTTTTCGTATATAACTTGTAAATGTTTGAGAGCACATTCGGCATGGGCTGATAATTAACTAAATTTGTCTGCAGAATTACTCGAAACATGTGATGGTAAGTGTCGCGAAAAAAAACAAAGCGAGTAATATTATGCTTTGCAATAAGATGGACTAAGCCAAGCCCGCGCTGGCAGGCCGGCGAAGATGATCACGTTGCATGCCTTTCTTAGAACTCCGAATAAAACTTGGAAAAACCACGGAGAATAGATGAATAGAAATCCCGGCACAGTAAATATTCCGCAAAGCACAGCAACTTCTTCATTAAAATAGCATAATGCAGGAGCACTTCTCACTAACTGAGAGCATAAGCTGGCAATATGACTACCGCAGATATATTCTGACACACACTTAAGGTGAAAACACTACAGCAGTGGTCCATAGACGTAAAAACCGCTTTAAGAATCATGTGTTGAAATCGTTTAATGTTTCTGCTTTGATGCGCTTGCAGGTAGTAGGATGTGTTTCTATTTCACGCTGTACAAAGCAGCTGAATGTTTCTCTTCGAGCTGTCACAATTCACCACGTGAGCGCAAAGCGCAGCTCTCTTTTGGCAGCAACGCGTTCGCTCCTACTTGAACATCTGGAAACAGAGTATTCAAATTTTCACGGATGGTTCTGTGGACAAGGTCAAACAAGCTAGCGCAGCGGCTTTTCACATTTGTTCTTCGGACGGTAAGTGGTCTGTACGCTTTACTGCGGTCGCATCCTCCACAACCGTCGAAAGTGTTGCTACTGAGTCGGCTCTACGGAAGGTAGGGTCTTGTCCGGCTCAACCTGTTGCCTTCCTAACTGATTCAAGATCCGCCCTTCATAGACTAGAGCGCGGATTCCCCACTGATGCCTTGTCTATAAGCTCTTTGCGCTTGGTGCAGAATCTGCACAGCAGAGGCTGTACTTTATATTTCCAACGGGTGCCCTCACACATAGGAGTGAGCGGCAAGTAGGTGGCATAGAGCCTTGCCCATGAAGCTTTGTCAAGGTATCCATTAAAAAGAGTACCTCAGGATAGAAACAGTCTCTACAGGAAAACAGTTCTCGATCATTTCAGTACCCTCAGGAGTGCGCCCCATAAGCCAAGTGTGACCAAGTGACTGAGAAGATCCCAAGTGACTCTACTGCATCGAATTCGCACGGCCTCTGTTCGCACTCCTGCCTGGATGAATAAGACCGGCGTGCCATCGTCTGCGCTATTTCCTTGATGTGGTGTGTGCGGTGATATCGATCATTGTAATGTATACTGCCCAGATTACAACACGGAAAGTTATGTGATGTTCGCTTCCTTCAGGAAGACAGGAACCCTTCACAGTGCAGTTTAGGACATCGTCTACCCGAGTGGAAACCAGACATGCAGAAGGGAGGCTGCACGCCTTCTTTTAATTTTACTGCAGGACACTGATCTTGTTTCTAAATGGTGACTGCAGGACCGACTATGGTCTACTGTGATTGAATGTATGCGTAGATGGGGTCTTCTGGACAGGACTACGTTATACTGAAACACGTTCTAGGTGTATTCTGTACTTGTCCCAGTTGACCACGTTGCTAATTTAACGACCATGCATACGAAAGTCGGAAGCAAACACAAATATCGGATAGCTATCACTTCCCATGCGGTCAGGCGCTGTTGACCAACTCACGCGGACGTCAGCTGAATGCAGTGTTAGGTCTATAGCTGTCGCTGAGGCTGGAGGCCGGACAAAAGTGGGGCTTCCGTCATTGGCAACACACAACTCCAACCTGTCAATACCCTCTACAAGTTTGCGTCCACGGGAATCCGTGTTCGTGTCGCCCCAAACGGCATGATGGGCATTGTAATCACCGCAGATGATTCTAGGTGCTGGGCAGCGGTCGCAGAGCTGCTGTAGAAACAAATTTAATGATACCTTTTTCCGCGGAGACACGTACACGGATGCAATAGAAAGGGTTCGAGAGCCGAGCTGTATTCTCACAGCCGCTACCTCAATGTCATCCGTGCAAAGATCGGCAACGCTTAGAGAAACATGTGGAATTTCTCTTCTTATGTAGAGCGCAGCACTTCCTGCAGGAAATGACTTTATGCTGCAGTTTTTATGGGCGACATATCCAGTCAAAAATTTCCCGCTTGGCAGGCCAACTTCTGACAGGGCCAATACTGGAACACAAGTCTCTTTCAAGAAAAGTTTTAGTTCAGCTAACCGACTTAAAATCCCAGCGCAGTTCCACTGCAAATAAACGGCACTTTTCGGTGCATATGAGATCCACGAGGTTTAGCCCCACTCATTTGAGTTCACAAGGAAGTTTGCAGCGATGGTGGAAATTAGGGACTCAAAATAAAGCACCAGCTGTAGGAAATTATTCAGGTTACCAGGCGCCATCGCTGGAACATGTGAACGCAGGGCCCCAAAGAAAACATGAAGAAGGTAAGACATACCTTGATATTTGAGCTCCTTATTTTGCGTAACGCACTCACTTACAACATCGACAAAAGATGCCGACGGGGACACAATTTTGGCCGCAGTAGCTGATTTTTTTGTCACTTGTGCATATGAAGGTCCCCCTTGCCTTAGATTCAGGCTGTGATCCGGCCGCTCAGGAACATGGACACTTTATGCTGGAGGTCGAACAGTCGACTCGCGCGCACTGGGCCTTGGCGTCTTGCTGGACTCAGGTCTCTTAGGGACATTGTTGGGCAACGAAACAACATCAAACTCCAATACTGGGAACTCGTCTAATCCTGGGACAGGCGTCTCAGTCGGTGGGGGTTTTGGACCAGCAATAAAGGACATCCGACGGCGCAGAGCGCTCACGCGGAAGAGGCAGCCTCCGAAACTCGCTGGATGATCTCCACCGCAATTGGCGCAAGCAAAATCTGCCCTGCAGGTTTTAAAGTCGTGGTTGCCTCCGCTCCGCTTACAGCGTTGATCCTTTGTGCAAACTTTGGCCACGTGCTCAAACCGTTGGCATCTAAAACACCGTGGAGGAGCTTCAGTGAAATCTGCAACTGCGTGTTTTGTGAATCCCAGATCAATTTTTTCGGGGCGCTCTGAGTTGGGAGCGAATGTCAACACGATAGAGTTAGTAGGTTTCTAGTAAGCTAGCAGCAACTACGGCGGTCAAGTTACCTGATCATTTTCCGGCCACGGATTTAAAACTCAGGAACCTTTGTGCAGCAAGAAGAATGGCGAAGCGCCAACTCGTGCGGAAGAAGGACGACAAGCAACTGAAGGCGACCTACAGTAGGCTAAATTCTGCTATTATACGGCACACGAACAAGCTGTATAGGTCGCAATGGGCCTCATTCTGTGCTAGTTTGACTGTGTTCTCACCGATAACGAGAATATGGCAAGTTATTGGCAGCCTTGCTGGAGAATTTCGCCCTTCGAAGCCTTTTGAAGCTCTTGCAATACGCAAAGAAAAACCTATCGCGTGCTTGGCAGAGGAATTTTCAGATGCACTCGTACGCGCTGATTCTGAAATAGATATATATACAACACCTGCTTCCTCCAGGTCTATCACGGACGTCCCGTTCACGCTTCGTGAGCTTCAGACTGCGCTCAGTGGCCTGCGGCGCCGGTGTTCGCCAGGTCCCGACGGCATCGCCAATTAAATGCTGAATAATCTGCCCTTGCAATTCAGAAAGGAGCTCCTCAACTTCATCAATCGAGTTTGGGAGACTGGCGATGTTCCTCCGTCATGGAAGGTGGCACATGTAGTTCCAGTACTGAAGAATGGCAAAGGCATGGCAGACCTTGCCTCGTATCGCCCTTTGTCATTGAACTCCTGTGTAGCTACGTTGATGGAGACGCTGGTAAATGAACGCTTATCATGGTGGCTTGAGGACAGCAATTCACTGCCATCATGTATGACAGCATTCCGCCGAGGTCTTAGTGCCCAAGATAGCGTCTTAGACTTGATCAGTCACATTGAACACCAGAGAGCTTTCGGCCTTTCCACCTTAGCCATTTTCCTTGATGTTGCAAAGGCTTACGGCAGCATGCTTAAAAGCTCAATTCTAAACAGTTTGCAAGGCATGGGCATACAGGGCCATATGTTAAGATTCATTTACGAGTTTATAAGTAATCGCGCGGTTCGTGTACGGTTAGGGAGTACGTTAAGCACCGAAAGGGTTCTATCACGTGGTGTGCTTCAAGGAAGTGTTCTTTCCCCCACGCTCTTTAACGCCGTAATGGCTGGCCTACCCGATTCGTTGAAAAAAGTTGCAGGCAAGTGCGTATATCACTTTATGCTGACGATATCTGTATTTGGATTACTGGCTATCAACACAAGCGATTAGCCCTGATAGCTCGATAGGCTATACTTTCAGCACAAGCTTACCTTGAAGGTGTGGGGTTGTCTCTGTCAGTGGACAAAACCGGCTTTATTCTGTTTCCAGGTGTAGGAAGACGTCAAGCGCTAAAGAAGATAGACCTCGGTCACTCTTGCATCCGTCAATCCAACCACGTGCGTTTCCTGGGCGTCATTATTGATTCCCGTCTACAGTGGCGAAAAGCTGTAGACGCGATTCTTTCATCTGTATCTTCTCGTCTCATTGTGATCCGTAGAATTGCACGTGAGCAATGGTTAAACCACCCTTCTTCAATGGTCAAACTTCATGCAGCGCTGGTGGTCAGCCGGAAAATGTATCAATTACCTTTAATTTCGCCCTCGGCATCACAACTTGAGCGTCTCGAAGTTATCCACAGAAAGGGCCTAAGAAGAGCCATTGGAGTTGCCCAGGCGGCTATTAATGCATCTTGACTATTAATGCATCTTGACCGCTTAGGAGAGACGGTAGCTGGGCGATCCATTCTCCTGTGGCTCTGCAAGAGATATGAGTCGAAGGCTTACTTGGCACTCAATACTCTTAGTTCGTTAGGCATTAATGTCCGAAGGGACATTAATGCCTAAGGGACCCCCCTGGACATTAAGGGACCCCCCTGGTCTTTTCCGCCCCACGCCTGTAAGGTCACAATTCTTCATGTGAGCGCAAAGCGCA
This sequence comes from Amblyomma americanum, assembly GCF_052857255.1. Lineage (NCBI taxonomy): Eukaryota > Metazoa > Arthropoda > Arachnida > Ixodida > Ixodidae > Amblyomma > Amblyomma americanum. Next base: position 123,877,101 of record NC_135501.1, on the reverse strand, counting down.
GCTCTCCTTTGGCAGCAACGCGTTCGCTTGTACTGGAATAATTGGAAACAGAGTATGCCTGCCATCTTCAAATTTTCACGGATGTTTCTGTGGACAAGGTCAAACAAGCAAGCGCAGCGGCTTTTTACATTCCTTCTTTGGACTGTAAGTGGTCCGTACTATGTACTGCTGTCGTATCCTCCACAACGGCTGAAAGTTTTGCTATTGAGGCGGCTTTACGGAAGTTAGGGTCTTGTCCGGCTCAACCTGTTGTCATCCTAACTGATTCAAAATCTGCCCTTCAGAGGTTAGAGCGCGGATTCCCTACTGACGCCTTGTCTCTAAGCTCTCTGCGCTTGGTGCAGAATATGCACAGCAGAGGCTTTACTCTACATTTCCAGTGGGTGCCCTCTCACATAGGAGTCAACGGTAATGAGGTGGCAGACAGTCTCGCCCATAAAGCTCTCTCAAGGATTCCATCAAAAAAGTACCTCGAGATGGGAGAAGTCTCTGCAGGAAAACGGTGCTCGATCACTTCAGTACCCTGTGGAGTGCGCCCCACAAGCCATGTGTGACCAAGGGACTGAGAAGATCTCAGGCGACCCTTCTACGTCCAATTCGCACGGCCTCTGCTCGCACTACTGCATGCATGCATAAGACCGGCATAGCATCATCTCCGCTCTGCTCTTTATATGGTGTGTGCGGGGATATCGAACATTATATTATGTACTGCCCAGAGTACAACGCGGAAAGGCATGTGATGTTCGCTTCCTTCAAGAAGACAGGAACCCGTCACAGCACAGTGCGGTATTGTCTACCGGGGTGGAAACCAGGCATGCAGAAGGGAGGCTGGACGCCTTCTTTTAACATTTCTGCTGAACACGGATCTTGTTTTTAAATGGTGACAGCAGGAACAGACTATGGCCTACTGTGATTGAATGTGTGCGTATATGGTGCGCTTAGCGGGGTAGATGCGAGATTGTTAATATCGAAGGGACACTGCTGTGGAGCAATTGTCTGTAGCATCCAACACCTCAACCTCTGACGGAATATGTGCTTAGATGGTGACTTCTGGAGTGGACTGTGATGTGGACTGTGTGGAGTTATTGTGTGCCGCAGAATAAGCAAGGCTAATCCCCCGGTAGCTTTCAACATCTCAACTCAACTGTTTTTCTTTGAGCATTCAGGCGCATGTAGCATTACAGAAGAGTGAGCTTCTTCTGTCGCTTCGCAAAGTGGCAAAGGTGACAGGTCCTCGGAACCAGGGCAAGGAGTGCCATCACTAGCGTAACCTTGAAAGGCAAAACGGCAAGGCGACGCGGAGTTCCGCTTCCGCGAAGTGCAGCGGAAGATCCACCCTTTGCAACTTTTACTTGAAGAATAGAAAACGTTGACACTGTCTGGAGTGCGGGCTCGCGAAACCTAAGCATTTGAACACACTCGCGAACCACTCCGTCGTTTGAGCTTATGACGTAAAATTTAACGGCAGTCTGTTCGGCTTGTTCGCTCAGTAAGCGACAGATCCTAGGGAGATGTTGAGGACTTCAGAGAGCGCCGAAGCTGTGTGTGTGTGAAGCTTTACCTTGAAGATAACCTTTAGTAGCTTACCATATTAGCAGCAGGCCATGCAGAAGTAAAATAAATATTGTCGAGACTGGCTTTCGAACTCTCTGTGGCACACAGAGATGAGCTACGCAGACCACTGCACGAGGGCGCCATGAAATCAGAGCTAACGCTGAGTAAAACGGTTGCTAGACGTGCCAACGACCCAGCAAGGAATCCTGATTAACCCTTTCACAGCTGGTTGTGCCTTTTGTTAAACTGCAACACACTCTTGCGCTGCGTACTGCACATCGTCGTCTTCAACAACTTCCGTCGTTGGAGCAAAGAGATCTGATAAGCTTAAACGCAATCAGGGCTAAGGATGAGTCTAATACGGTTGCTAGACGTGCCGAGGGCCCAGCAAACAATCGAGATTAAATCCACGCTTTCGCATGTCTACTCAGTTTACCAACTTTAAAATCTTCCTATCGTTTTTGCTAACCTCCCAGTGAGACAAGGTTAAGCGAGCAGTAGGCATTGAAATTTTAACAATCTTGTAGCGAAAGCTACACTATGGGGGAATTTCGAGCATTCAGCGTTTCATCGCCGTGGCCACCGTGGTGGCGCCGCCACACTGCTTGGTAACCTGGTTGGCCACGTGGCGCGGAGTGAGGGGGAGTGGGCGGGAGGAGAGAACGAAGATGAATGGCGTGTTCACACTTGGACATTCGGCGGCGAGAGGAAGCGGAATCCGCGGCCGCCGAAATGCTGTCTCGTTCACAATTCCCGGCCACCGCATCGCCGCTCATCGCCCGTGTGTCGTCTGCTCATGGCGTACACTGATGTGGCAAGAGGTTAATCTATGCTGTCTACGTACCAAAACCTTATGCACGCTTGCGTACGCTAAATGCAGCTATTTTGTCGGACGTTACGACATTTCTAACATTCTCACTTTTTAAACGCCCAGTGGCACCATCTGGTGGTTAGGACAGGAACCATTCTTGTCAACAACTCGACGCCCCTCTTAAGACTAAAGGGGAAGAATCGTCACCCGAAATGAAAATTAAAGCATACTTATCGCTCAAACGTTTTCTTATGGGCGAGATAAGACAAAGCGAAAGAACGCTGGCTCTTTTATAGCCTGTGAACGTGCTGAAAAATGCAGTAACAGCGACGAATCCAGTCCGAAGCGATGCGCCCAGCATCGAAGGGCGCCGCCATGTTTGTCGCCGCGGGTACTCGCCTTCCTATTGGCTGACGAGATTTGGCGGATTTTTTTCCGGCGGCAGAATTCGGTCCTAGACCGATCGGCCTTTCCGCTGGATATTTCAGCGGAATCTCTGCCGCGGAAGCGGGTTCCGCTCGATCACGCCGCCGAATGTCCAAGTGTGAACGCGCCAGAAGAATTAACGTCCGCGAAACAGAGCGGTTAAAGACTGACTTTGCAATTCGACTGAGTGCGTTCCACTCGGAAAGCTGTATCTATCGCGCCTCTCCAGCTTTAACCAGAACTAAAGCACTGCCAGTTTTTTATTTCCTCTAGGCACAAGGTTATGTCTTCTCTGCTGCTGTGCCTGAAAAGGCAGCTATAGGTTCTGAGATAAAAGGTTTCGGCGTAGAAGCATTAGACAAAAAACGGCAGTTGCTTAGCTCGGCTATGCCAGGATCTATGTAACGCAAGCAAGTGTGAAACTGCCTGGTTGGCCGTGTTCACATATTGCACAACGTATGAAGCACAGACATAAACGTCCAGTTTGATCTGTAGGTCCATGTTTGATTTCAGCACCGAGGCTATCCAAGGATTGAAGCCTATTCTCTAGGCTAACGGCATGTTGTTCTTCTGTTTCTTGAGCCCGTCGCTGACGCCTCTTGGTCGCATTCTATCGTTCATCACGGGCCGGCTTCAGCGAAACAGAACTCAGGTCTCTCCTCCGGCTGCGGTCGCTGCTGCTAGCGGTCGAGACACCGGACATTAAACGTGCCTGTCCCGTGGCGGCATATTCACGGCGACGTTTAACCAGTCGTTCGGCGCGCTGTTCAAATGTTTGATGGCCGATTTAGTTCCTCTTCATCTCGTTCCGTCGTCGATTTCAGGCCTCCCCCAGCTTATCAGAATTTTCGCTGGACATACTGTCGCCTCAACTGTGGTTGCAGCGCACGCCAGCTCTCTTTTTCAATCCTGTGACATCTTATCGCGCATGCGACGCTGCTGTCGAAGCCAGCGGAGTCGAGCGCAACGACGACGAACGCGGTGTCACGCCCTACCAAATGCCTGCGGCGGCGATCAGCGCGGTCGGACGTCACGTGTCTCAATGAAGTACCACCACGGCGAAATCGCAAGTTTGTGGGCACCAAAGCTTTCGCTTTAAAAATATTTATCGCTGAAAACTGAACACAGTTGTGTCTCTTCAGTCAGCGGCAACCGGAGCTATGGTATTGTGCACGAGCATCAATGCGCTACTAACCTCACGTCGTGATGCAATAGCTTGTTCTCTGCAATTGCGCTGATCAATGATCAGAACATCATTTCATAAACCTAGTCATTCGATGTATTCTCAGGAGTTTCAGAAAAATCCTCCAAAGTAGAATTGATTTGTAAACTGAAGTAGATATTCATTGCAAATATTACGAATCTGCTCCATCTTTGAGGATTCTCGTAAAAAGAAAATTTACTACCACTGTTCCCACATTGAGTGATTAACCACTTCGCTCTGGCCCTACCTCATGCTAGCCGTAGTGTTTAGATGAGCTGGTTGACTGACTGCGCCAGGGATCCGGTGGCTCAGCGTTTGAAGCCCTGACGAGAATTTTTCTTTAGCTACGATGTTTCTAAAGAACAATTCTTTCTCGTCTGGCCTTCGAACGCTGAGCCACCTGCTCACTGGCGCGGACACCCTACCAGCTCAGCTGACCGGTATGGCTAGCATGAGGCAGGGCAGCTCAACTATGGCACCACTGTTCCTTTCTTCTTTCACTCCCTCCTTTATCCATTTCCTTATGGCGCAATTCAGGTTTCCAACGATACATGAAACAGATACCCCATCATTTACTTTCTCTCAAAACAAATTATTAATTATTATTACGAAGTTTCTGTGCAAGCTTTTCTTTGTAGCCCTCTAGCCGCGCTTGGGTCGTTGCCCCTGAGCAATTACTCTCTTAGACTAAATACATTTTTACTGGTTGTGCTTTGAAATGAAGACAAGCATTGACTGGGAAGTACACACGAGAATTTTCTGGTAAGGTTAAATACCTGTGAGCATGTAGAAAGCTTTTGCATCAATATATGCAGAACATTTGCTTTTGTAAAGCATGAAACATTGAGCGAAAACAGGGTTTTCATCGAAAATACAATTTAACAAACAGGTAGACTGAACTTGCTTGCGCAGCTTCTCTGTCGTAGTGGCCCCTCCTACCCGCGGTACGCCTCCATTCTGTTACAGCTCAGCACATATGGCTGTATACAGAAGATAACTTGTGCCACTAATGAGCGTACCGAACGCCAGCAATGACATAAACTACCCGCTTCGCAATGAACAAATATTAACGGTGCCACCGCGGCAGGTTCACTCTCGGCAGAATTTTGTTTTTTGGGACATATGAGGGAACCCGATGAGAAGGTTTCGAAGGCTTCCAGTTCCTAAAACGTGGAGTAGCATCGCCATGTCCAAACGGTAGCAGCCACCAATGCAGAAAGCGCATTTGATATGTAGTGAAATGCGCCGCTCACAATTATGTATGTAGATACGTGCCTGTACACACAAATCCATGTTAAAAGCGCAGACAGCAACATAGAAACCTCAAAGGTACTGCGAATGGAACCATCAACCTATTCCTACTGTTGTCTATGACAGTTCAAGAAACGCTCGAAGGTGCGCTGGGATTTTGAGGGATTGTAGTTAATTTGTTACCACTTGAGTGCGTGCTGCACAAAAAGTAAAGGCATTTTGCATTTTCAATTGACTCGCACAAGTGGCCATTAAAACTAATGTAGCCAAATATTTCAATCTTCAAGCACACAGTTTGGAAGGGAAACCCGCAGTAGGTCAAATTTCAGTGCGAATACAAACTGGCTATTGAGGAAAGCAAATAGCGCAGTACCCGTCTGCCACATCAGTGGACACCCGAACCACGACGTTATGGAAGGAATAATGGAAGGAGTCAAAGGAGACAGTGGAGGGCTGCGGAGTAATACTGACTATGTGGCGATTTTGAAGTGCACTGATTGAACACGCCGCACGAGCGCCTTTTCATCTCCATTGAAACACAATGCCGCGGTCGGGGTCGAACCCGATGACAGTGAAAGAGTAAGGGGATTTCAATAAAATAATAATAAAAAGGAGGGACAAGATTTTGCAAGCCCTGGCATCTGCCATCGATACTGAAGCACCTGAGCTGGGGCACCGGACATGAAGGATAGCAGGGAGAATGGAAAAATTAAATAAAAGAGGTGAGGGGACAGGTAGAGAGAATAGGAGAGGTAATATACACAAACTATTTACTCAATAAGAAATGCGTCTAGGTTGAGCGCGTGATTAGTTCGTGATTGTGAAATAAAAAAATTTATGTGAATTAGCTCGCCTATTCCAGGATATACAAAGCGAAGGGTATTGCCGTTCACTGTGTTCATCGGTGTTGGCGTGGTGGTGGTGAAAAGCTTTATAAAGTAGAGCAAGCCTTAATTGTTAGATCCTAGTGATGGGATTGCTCTTGGATGCGTCTCGTGGCCGGAAGGTGATGCTTCTCATCGACTTCCAAAGCCCAGTCCACTAGCTGCCGTTGGGCAGCTAGGTCAGAAGTGGACACCGCAGCCTCCAATCGCTCGATGTCTGTGAGTTGCCAATCGGCTGGTGGAAGGAGCTCAGAGCAAAAATAAAGATTGTGTGCAGAATCCGCTTTCGGAGCGCCGCAGAGGGTGCATACCGGCGTGAACAGTCCCGCGTGAACCAGGGCTAAATGTGCAAGGGGGAGGAAGGTGCAAAATTGTAGCTGGCGCCACGTCACCTGCTGCAATGTAGTGAGAGACTTGTGCGGAGGGGGATACGTTAGCCGTTGCTCACAGCAGTGTAGAGTTATCTCGTGATACGCGACCATTGGATACCGAGCGTCTCCCCAGGCGTCGGCGGCTCCTGCTCGGCTGACGAAACCTTGAGCTAAAGAATGAGCCGCCTTGTTACCTTGGTGGCCAACGTTGGTCGGGACCCAAAGAAGCTGAATAGGTCGGGTAGGGGCGGGAGACCGGCTTAGGAGCCGGAAAGCGGGTTCGGAGAACCGGCCTTTCTCAAAGCTACGGACCGCGGTCTTTGAGTGGCTGAAAATGTGGGTCGCCTGTGTAGTAGCGATGGCTAAAGCTACGGATGCCTCCTCTGTATCTGCAGGAGTGAGGGCAATGACAGTGCCTGCCGTAATAGGGGTGTACGAATTGGACACTACCGCCAGGGCAAAGGCGGAAGAGGAGGTGTAAGAGGCTACGTCGACGTAGACGCTCTCCGGCTGTGCGCCATAGTGTTTGTGTAGGGCTGCAGCCCGAGCAGCACGACGAGCCGCGTGATGCTCGGGATGCATGTTCTTGGGGAGGGGGTGAATTTTTGATGAGGTCTCGAGTGCGGTATGGGAGGGAGAAGGTGTGGGTATAATAGCCAGGGGGGTGTAGGCCAATGGCGTCAAGAATGTGACGGCCGGATAGGGTGGAGGAGAGCCGATCAAGTTGGGCAGATCGATGGGCCTTGGTGAGCCCGGCGAGGGTGTTGTGTACGCCCATCTTAAGAAGGCGTTCATTCGACGTGAGCTGGGGGAGGTTGAGGGTCGTCTTGTACGCCGGACGGATGAGGCAGTTGACTTTGTTCTTCTCTACTCGGGAGAGGAAGAGATAGGTCTGGGAGTATACTACCCGGCCCTGGATCAGGCGGCGTAGGTGATGTTCCCGCATGCCTCGGTGTTTGTTAGCGATACGTCTGATGAGGCGAACGGTTTGTTGAAAGGTAGCATTGAGCTTGGTGATTGTGGCAGTGTTCTTGCCATTGTTCTGAAGAACCATCCCCTCGATGCGAACTTTGTCTACATCTGGTATACGGGTGGCATCAATGGTGACATCGATGCCAGGTGGGGGAGTTTTGTCCAGTCTTCCCCCGGGGGGGGGGGCGAAGGACCAGAAGTTCCGATTTTGTAGGAGAGCATGCAAGGCTGACCTGATGGGCATAGGAGGTCACCATGTCTTCCCCCGCTTGTAGTCTCTTCAATGGTGCCGACATTACCCGTGGAGGTCCACAGGGTGATGTCGTCGGCATATAAAGAGTGCGAGAGGGCGGGAATGGCTGAAAGAACCTTTGCCATGGGGATGAGAGTTATATTAAATAGAAGTGGGGAGAGTGCCGATCCCTGAGGGGTACCTCGGCTACCGAGGGTGAAAACAGGGGAGGAGAGTGAGCCAAAAGTGATTTCAGCTGTGCGATGGCGGAGGAAGGCTAAGATGTACCGATGGGTACGAGTGCCGACGTGTAGGGACGATAAGGAGTCCAAGATGGCCGAATGATGTACATTGTTGAATGCCTGCTTTAGATCCAGGGCCAGGACCGCGCGCATGCACCTCTTGTTTCGGGGGTGGAGGACGTCTTCTGAGAGCTGAAGCATGATATCTTGGGTGGAGAGGTGGGTATGGAAACCAACCATCGTTGGGAGGAAGAGGAGGTTGTCGTCCATGTGTTCCTGGAGGCGACCAAGGACGCCGTGCTCAAAGAGCTTGCCGATGCAAGACGTAAGGGAAATGGGATGCAGATTTCGTATCTCAAGAGGCTTTCTTGGCTTGGGGATGAAAGTTATGCGGGCATGAGTCCAGTGCGAAGGGAGGGTTCTCGTTCGCCAGCAGTGATTGAACAAGTCTTCAACAGCCTCCACGGACTGGCCGTCGAGATTGCGGAGCGCCTTGTTGGTGACTCCGTCAGCGCCGCGGGCGGTCGTGGTCCGAAGTTTGTGCATGGCGGCCCGAACCTCCGCCGGAGAGATGTCCACATCGTGTTCCGGGTTGGGGTCTCCCGTGTACGGGGGGAGGGGGGTGGGAGGGGTGGTGGTGAGATATTGATCTTTGAGGGCTTGGAGGAGTGCATCGTCTGAGAGGGGGAGCTGGTGCAAGATGCGTCTGACATGCTTGCGGTGGGTGGCCTTCGGTTGACCCGGGTCCAGAAGATATCTGAGGAAGGACCTGGTGTCATTGAGGCCTAAATTGCCACTCATGCGATCGCAGACCTGTCCCCATTGTTGATGGGCCAGGTCGCATGCATGTGTTTCAATCTCGCGTACGAGATGATACGGCGTTTGAGGGGCCGATTGTGCTTTTGGTTGAGCCAGCGCCTTTGCAGGCTGGCATGTCCTTCCCACATATGGAGGAGCCGGCTGTCAGCGGCCGACATGTCCTCAGTTTCGGAAATGGTGGAGATAGCGCGGGCGACATCGCGGTTGAGACTGGCGGTCCATTCAGAGAGGTCCGTGCTGGTGTTCGGGGTTAGGCGCCGAAGTTGGCGGAATTTGTCCCAATCCAAAACATGTGTCCCTCGTCGTTTTGGCGAGGTAATGGAAGAGATATTACCCTCTGTGGAAATGATTTAATGGTCGCTGCCAAAGGCGTGTGTCGTGTTGATCCATCGGCTGTCGCGAATGTGTTTGCTAATTGTTAGGTCTGGGCTGGTGTTGTGCTGAACACTGGAACCAATACGGGTGGGGATCGTGCTGACATTCAAAAGGGAGAGGCCTTCGTCCTGAATGAATGACCACAGGGAGGTGCCTTTGCGACAGTTCTTGCGGTACCCCCAACTTATGTGATTGGCGTTAAAGTCGCCCACTACCAACATGGAGTTGTTCGAACTGATCGAGAGCGTCTTGCGGAAAGCCGCAAGAAGAGGGGTAGGAGGACCTTTTGGTGGGCTATAGAGATTGAGGATGAAGAGGCTAAGTGACTTGCGCGTGGATGAGAGAAGCTCCAGCAGGAGACCGTCTATGTCGACTACCTCTAATGGGTGCTCTATCGCAGTGATATTGCGATGTACGAGCGTGGCGACCCTGGTCTGTGGCTGGGTAGAAGGTTCGTATGCGGTGTAGTTTAGGAGCTTGACTGACGTCAGAGTTTCCTGAAGTGCAATGACCGGGCGGCGTCGCGGCTAGAGAGGGTTTGTAAGTAAAGCTGCAGGTTATCTCGCTTTGAGCGAAAACCCCTGCAGTTCCACTGCCACACCTTAATGCGTTGGGGTGTCGCAGCCATGTTGGGCAATGACGGAGAGCTGAAGGTTCAGGGGGTGGCGTATGACCTCTGGGGAGAGGCTCGTGAATCTTTGTTTGGAATTGCGCGACATTGGCCTCCAGATTGCTCTGGCGGGTTTCGAGCGCCGCCACGCGGTCAGAAATGTTGTTCATCCACGTTTCAGTTTGGGAGCGGAACGTGTTTAGCGTCGCCATCATGCGTTTCTCAAAATCTTGCATGAAATACGTTACCTGGTGTACAAGGTTGCCAGTGACTAGTTGGGAGGGAGAATTGGCGTCATCGGCGGACTTGCGTTTAGCGGGGAGTCCACGTGCCAGTGACGTGGCGCGCGAGTTGGAGGCGGTGAGGGCAGAGACGGAGGAGGAACGGGGCACGTTTGGATGTGTCGGGGTTTGCACCATTGGGGGAAATGTCGGTGGGAAGTGTTCAGCCTTAAAAGATTTGCAGTTGCTCTTTTAGAGCAGCAATTTCGCGACTCTGGGAGGACAATTGTGCTTTTAGCTCCGCGTTTTCCTTCTCGAGCGAGGAAGACTGCGGCCCCCAGCTCACCTGTTTCGAAGAGTCCTGGACCCTTTAGCCTGGAAGTGGTGGGAAGGACACGGAACGGCTGCGACTGCGACCAGTTATTGGGCGGGAGGTGGAGCGTTGGCGGCTTCGCGACGCCCTGGGACTCTTGGGTGGCGAAGACGGTGGTGGGCTCACCGGGGGCGTTGTCCGAAGAGTATAGACCGGCGTGGTGTTGCCGGAGCATTCGAAGCGTACTTTGCACTTGTGCGTCCCTGTGAAGTGCGTTCCATTACACAGGATACACTTGGGACTGCAATCCGGCGTTTCTTTGATGGAATGAGACGCACCGCAGCGAGGACAAATGTCGGTGCGCTCATTCGGACACACATCAGCATGATGGCCCGGCTTGCGGCAGTTGAAGCATGCTTCAATTTTCGCCTCGAAGGGATGACACGTGCAGAGTGTGCCGTAGAAGACGAGCTGTCTTGGAACTTCCGTGGTGACAATAAAGGTGACCAAGATGGACTTGGTGCGGCCTAGTTGGCGGGCGTCAGCGATCGTGAAGTGGCGGCTTGGGCTCAGCGCCACGAGGTCGGAGAAAATATCTGCTTGAGTCTGGTTATATGCTGCGTTGTAGAGCATCCCTTTGACGGCGTTGTCGGGGGCCGCGACGTATTTCTTCATCTGATACTGTTGTTCTTAGAGCCTGAGTGTTTGTAGTTGGACTTTACGTTTTTTCCAGGCTTCCGAAGGCGTACTCACGGTGAACGAGTTATTGTAAGGGTTGATTCGGAGCTTTTCCTGACTCCGCGGTAGCGCGTAGTCGATCTCTTCGCCACTGCAGAGAAGCTGGAGAAGAGCTCCGCCGTTAACGGGCCGCAGGTCGAGACCACCGCCCGGGCGGAACACAATCTTGAGGTCTGAAGCTGGTAGACGAGGAAGTGGAGCGTGTTTCTTGTTTTTCGGCGGAGTAGACTTGCAGTGCGGCGGTTGAGAGGCTTTCCTGGACCTGCCCGGGAACTGGACGCTGCTGACGCGTCATTGGACGATGTCGGCTTCGTGGTGGGGTAGAGCTTGTTGTGGGCCCGGACGGGGCGGGACCACCGTGGATCATTTTCGAATTCTTCTGGGGAAATCATTTCGCTATCAACGCGGTACTCCATCTGTGACGATGTAGACACGGAGACAAACAGGGCGATGAGCAGCCGGCGGCGTTAGGCCTAACCGGCGACGATGTTCTATGCCTGGCGCGACAGGAAAATCTTCCAAAATCGGTTCCAATGGGCGAAAAGGGCAGAAAAATGGTGCCTAGAGGTGCACAACACCTTCACAGACTGTGTCCGATGAAAAGCAGGTCACTTCAGGTCGATACTCCGCCACCACGAGCAACCGCTGACGGCGCCCATGTGATGCACGTCCTCATGGCTCAGAGAGCGAAACGCCTTCATGTTGGTGTCGACAATGTTCTAGACGGCGATAGCTTTGAGCAAAGGAAAGGCGCATAACTCGCTCCCTGTTTATGTGGACTCCTCATTCGTGCTTTGATACGGGAGGGCTCGGTGGGAGGAGCGCGCTGAAGCGGGGGGACTGAGTCGGCTTCTTTTAAAGCCATCGGTCGTTAACGGGAAAGACACTCGCGGGCATTGCTTCAGGCACTGAGTTGAGTCCAAAACTTACATTGAGCCCAAAAAAAGCAAACAGCGCACTAAGTATTCAATACACAGAGAAGAAGTCACGCAGGCCCCGCACCTTCGGTACTGCATAGCCGCGATGTTTAAGTTATAAAATTAAAATACAGCCAACAGAAGAGTCACGTACACCAACTACTTCGGTCCTGCAAGGCGGCACCATGCAGGGGAGAAAATTTACCAATATACCAAAGAAGATTAAGGCTTCGGGCCTGTGAGGGGTGACTGAGTTGGAAAGCAATAAAACATAGACAAAACAAGCAGCACGTACACACCCACTCGCGGGCTACGAGGGGTTAGCCTAGCCGGATGGAAAGTAACCGGCGAAGATAACGTGCACGTTTCCGTGTTCTTGCACTACCCTACCAAGGCGACGACATACGGGTGGGTCATAAGGGTCCCGCAGAATATCTGATATGGGTCCCAATTGGACATATTTGAGGCTGTGACGCTGCCCGTCCAGCCAGCGGTTTTTCCAGCGTTGCTGATCAGGCAGGCCCCCGGATCCTGCGTCCCGGAGGTCCTGTCTGCCGTTCTGCTGCCCGGCGCCGCGCTCCTGCCGTGGTGACCTGGGCGGGGCCATGAAGCGACCCTGCCCAGCTGTGCGCCATACCAAGACGCAATGCATTCTGTTCACAGTGCCGGAACCTTTTCCGGTCGACCGCCCCATCGACATCCTCGAGGAGGTGGTCGGTGTCGGGGGGCTGACCTACCTTCAGTACCTCGGAGGTTTGCGTTTCCTGGCCGCCGTGGCCTCCATGGCGCACGTTAACAAGATGCTGGCGAGAGGCTGCCTGCTGATCGCTGGCAAAGAAGTACCGCTAGAACAGATGGGAGTTCCGGTGGTCCACGTGACGGTTTACCGTCTACCACGGTGCGTGAGCGACGCCGAGCTGGTCACAGCATTCGCGTCGTACGGGAAGGTCCGGCTGGTCACTGAGACGACCTTCCTGAGCAAGAACACCATCGGGAACGGGACCCGCCTCGTCAGGTTGGAGATGACCAAGCCTCCATCCAACTTCCTGACGGTGGCCGGGACTCGAGCGATGATCGAGTACCGCGGCCTGAGGCGGTCTGTTCCCGTTGCGGAGGAGAGGGGCACTTCGGTGCTGCCTGCAAGCAGGTGCGCTGCGGCCGGTGCGGCGCTTACGGGCACGCGGGTGCGGATTGCAGGCCCGTATGTAAGCGCTGCGGTGGGGCCCACCCCACGCCCGACTGCGTCTGGCCGCGTTCCTACGCGGCGGCGATAGCGTCTGGGCCTGCCAAGGCGCGCCAGGAGCCGTGGCGTTGGTGAGAGTGTGGCGGTGGTGAGAGAGAGATGTGGCCAGAATGCATAAGCGCTGAAAGCGTTGTAGCTGACATCCAGCACTGCAGCAATAGCTAGGCCGCAGCTTTTATTTGGTGATTAATCTCTCTTGATCAACCATTAACTGCATGCTCCCAGGGGGGCCGGGAGGGCGCTCTGCATAACCAGTGTGCGGAACGCAATCAAAGCAGGCTTTTGGCATTCAACACCAACGCCACGCATATGAAAGCGAGATTGCGGTCTCCACTCACCCCCGAAGCCGGATTGCGCCTTTCTTTCCGTGAAAATGAACGTCTTTTGCAAAGCTCTCAGCGACAATAAACTCTATGAACGCCTTCGGCTGACTTGTTTTGTGTGGTTTTTGAGGACAGGAAATGGTACATTAACCGTTTCACATATCTCGGTGGACACCCGAACAGCGCCGTAAATAAAGGGATAAAGGAGGCAGGGAAGAAGATAGAGAAAAGAGAAAATTCAAAGTTTGATTTTTAGGAAAGGCGCCACGCTGCCGGAACACCCGTGGCTCGGTGCTACTAGTGGCGCGTGCACAGTAGTCACTAGGGAGTGAGCGAGAGAGAAGTATCGGCGGCGAGGCGCGTATTGTGACGTCATGTGCCTCCTCGGTGCACCGCCACAGCGAAATCGCAAGTTTGCGGTCAGTAAAGCTTTCGCTTTAAAACTGAAAATTGAAAGGCGCCCGTGTGCTGTGCGATGCCAGTGCACGTTAAAGATCCCTAGATGGTCGAAATTATTCCGGAGCCCTCCACAAATGCACCTCTGCCTTTCTTCTTTCAATCCCTCCTTTATCCCTTCCCTTACGGCACAGTTCAGGTGACAAGGATATACGAGACAGACACTGCGCCACTTCGTTTCCCCAGAAACCAATTACTTTTATTATTATAAGCTGCATTATGAGGAAAGGCGCGGCGCTGCACAGCGGCGGAACACCTATGGCTCGGTGCTACTAGTAGTGACTAGGGAGCGAGAAGAAGAAAGAAATATCGGCGGCGAGGCACACGTTGTGACGTCATGCGCCTGCTCGGAGTGCCGCCACAGCGATATCGCTAGTTTGCGGCGGGGAAAACATTCGCTTTAAAAGGGGCAATTTACATAGGTGGGGCCCTTACTCCGGCACCGCGCGGGACGGGGCCGCTACTCGCGCCCGTTGGACGAGAGCCCTTTGATTCTCCAGCCATGAGCAGCTGAGCAGGGCTGCTTACCTTTCCACTCAGGAAGGGGCAGGGTTTGGGCGAAGCGAAGGATTTTTCTGCAAACCGAATCCAGGGGGAAGTTATTGGGCACTTCCACACAATGAGGGTTCTGATAGGGATGGAATACATTTATGGGCAGATACACTTTCACGAGGTTATGCATGAACTGACGCAGTGGAGCTAAGCCCTTAAGAGTACTAGGTGGAGGTTCTTAGTTAATGATCCTAGTGGTGTCGGCCACCGCCCGGACTCTCTTGATCAAACCCGTAGGGCCTCCAGTTCACAGTAGCCAAGCATAGTCGGTTCCGAGTGCTCCCGGGTTGAGTTGGGCTGAGAGGAGATAGCAGTGTTGGAGGGACAGGAATGAGGGGATACACACACAGAGGGCAGCACCCATCAATTATGAGGACCAAATGATGCGGAATTGCGGGACACAATAAAGTTTTGGCCTGCTGGCGCCTGAGTGATCGCTCATCGGCTTTACTCAGGGCCTTAGCATGCAACGGGAAGAGCCGATGCAATTCGCAAAAAAATTTTTCATAAACCGTCTGTGTGTCTGTCTTTTGTGTCCAGAAAGAAAGAAAAGGAAAGTGCACAGGCCTGCTCACTGGCTCAAGCCGAGCCACAATCTCTACCACGTGCAGATAGTTAGAGTTGAAAGATGGGATAGAAAGACAGGATATTAAAGACGCGCTAAAGACAAGGCCGATCACGGAGGCAGTGCAATACCGGGCCAACCGGTGGCGGAAGTTAAGCATCCTTCTAACTCCCCGCCACATTTCCAAAATTAAGTCCAATTGGACCCGTAACAGATATTCTAGGGGGTCCGGACATTCATGAACCGTAGAAGAGGTTGCATACTCTCTTTGCTGGTGGAGCCTGGATGAGGTGCCCGGTGGGTAAGCGCACGGGTGGCCGCATCCGCCACCTCGCCTCTAGGGCCCTGATGGCCCGGTATCCAAACTGTGCGTTTGGAGGAGCGGTCCGATTCCTTTACTGCCAGCTTTAGAATATAGTACGCTAAAGGCGAAAACTAACCAAGCAGGTAGTGTTTATGGGCTCGACCCGAATGCGTGATGATTACCTCCGAATTCGAGACCGAGACGGCAAGCGCACTGACTACCTCCGCGGCCTGCGCTGAATTTGAAGCTCGATATCACAGGCCGTGTACGCGTGTATCTAGGTGAACTACGGCGGCCCTGGATAATTTAGCACCACCTGTTCTTTACTGCGCAAGCACTTCTAGCCGCGCTCACTTGGTTTCAGCGGTGTCTGCGTGCAGCCTCTGAGTAGCAAGTGCAACTGACTCACTCGGTCAGTGTACACCTCCAACGCGCTGTGATTATGCGCCGTGGCGTCCGCCTACTATTTGAGGCAGCTATGTGCCTTTCCTTTTCTCAAAACCAACCGAAGTTGTACACAACGTTGATCTTGCGAAAAAGAAAGGCCCCGCCGCGGTGGCTCAGTGGTTAGGGCGCCCGACTACTGATCCGGAGTTCCCGGGTTCGAACCCGACTGCGGCGGCTGCGTTCTTATGGAGGAAAAACGCTAAGGCGCCCGTGTGCTGTGCGATGTCAGTGCCCGTTAAAGGTCCCCAGGTGGTCAAAATTATTCCGGAGCCCTAAACTACAGCCCCTCTGTCGTCCTTTCTTCTTTCACTCCTTCCTTTACCCTTCCCTTACGGTGCGGTTCAGGTGTCCAACGATATATGAGACAGATAGTGCGCCATTTCTTTTCCCCCAAAACCAATTATTATTATTATTAAAAAAGAAAGGTGCAAAATTGGCTCTGTGGATCAGTGAGCACTAAAATTGCGCTATGATCTCGCGGGGGTATATACATATGCGCTTCGCCTCAGTGTATTGTACTCGTTATAGAGAGTGCGAAAGAGATGCAAGAACGGCAGAACGAATCGAGGAAGAGACAGCGTGCTCAAGGGAGGCAGAAGAACGCGCCGCCGACTCGAGAAGCGTCGTAACGAAGATGCAGCTATAAGAAGTCATGTTATGTCCCGGAGTGAGTCTCCAACTGCGGAAGAGACCGGCTAACCAGACCTAAACCACAGCCAATTTTTTACTGCTCACAGAAAGCAGCGATGCTTTAGTAAGATCAGAAAATAATCGAACTTGCTGTAAAACAATTCAATGAATACTTCGAGCCTATGCTTCCGAGATAAGTTTTCTTTTTCACTCTTTGTGAAAACATGTCTGGCATATACTGAAGTCGGTTTAAATACGCTGCTGCACATGTTGTAAGGAAAGTTCAAAATGGAATGCCGAGGAAGCGCACCACTAGGAATTGCGGCCTAAAACGCCGGAACTGCGAAAAGGCTCGGCGCTAATACACAAACCACTAAATTGAAGGTGAAGCAGAGTGAAAAAAAATCGCCTTAGTTAAATGCAATGATGCCTCATTTGGCGCTGTAATAAACTTTTCGTAACGATTGGAAACGAATGAGCCGCATTTATGCATAGCCACGTTTTCTGGACAAGCGCATATTTCATCACGAACGTGTTCACGAATGGATAATTTTCGCGTATCAAAAGATTGAACACTAACGACTGCTCAATGCGACCTCACGGAACAACTTAACAGCAACATAATTGAGCTAATCTTTGGATAAATTAGCCAACATTGATAAATATCCTCATAGCTGAATTTGAAAAAAACTCGCAGCGGCCTCACAATTGTTGCGAGAATGCACGTAACTGTTTTCTGCGACAGTATTGGTCACTCAGTGACGGCACAGGGCAAAATTTAACAGAAAAATATTGCTACTGCTACTACTGCTGTTGCTGACAGGAAGAAAAGGAAAGTGCACGGGCCTGCCTGCCTCCTGGCTCAAGCCGAGGCTTTCACCACGCTCGCGGACGCGTGGTTAAAGTAGGAGAGTTAAAGGATAGGAGAGAAGATAGAATGAAAAGACGCGCGCCAAAATGCCCCAGGCCGATTCCGGAGGCAGTGCAATACCTAGCCGTTCCATGGCAGGGTGCTTCAAGCCAAGCACTCCCCCATATTTCAAAGATAAGTTTAATATCTAGGGTCCAAGGACCCGAAGCAGGTATTAAATCAGGTGTAAGATATCATGGTGTCGCAAATATATTGCTATGCGTAGGAAGGTTAGACCATTCTCATTAAGGTGACCATAACAGAATTTTACAACGTTGCACAGTTTCCGCACAATGAAAAGCGAAGCTCACAAAAGCTGGATTTCAGCAAGATGATTAAAGATTTTTGTATGATTTAATGTTTTGACTGTTAAATTAAGGCGCCGGCCTGAATAAAGTATGAAGCAGCCTGATGAACAGCGCGGGTGGTGGTAGAGGGTTTTTATTAAAAGTGTAGTAAAAAGTAATCAAAAGATTTTCGCTAGCCCCGGCATGTGCCTTCGATACCGAAGCACCTGAGCTGGGACAGCGGAAATAAAGGAGTGCAGGCAGAATTGAGAAATGAAATGAAAGGGGTGAGGGGACAGGAAGAGAGGATAGGGAGAGAAGTAAGATGTACAAACTATTTACACAATAAGAAATGTGTCCCGGTTGTGCGCGATTAGTTCTGGTTAGAGGAATGAAAACACACGCGCACAGCACTGTGTTGGCTACAACTGGAGTGGGGCGTCCAGTTATTAATCGTTCAAGGTAGAATTCGCGGAGCGTTCGGTCACTGCGTGTAACTACCTGACGGAGAACAGACGGGACGTCAAGCCCGTGTGTTCGGGGAATGCACAGAGGCTCACCAAGGTTCGCCCATGAGTGCGCGCATTGCCCTGCGGCCACAATAGCTTCTTGAGGGAGTCTGGTTGCACGCCCAGCACCCTATAGGCCGCAAGCGTATGCCGACGAGCATCGGCAAACGCGGCACAGTGAAGGAGCAGGTGTTCTGGCGATTTTACTGCACCGCATCCGTCACACAAATCACTCGTCGCGATTACGTGACGCTCCCGTCGTTCCCCGGGCCACGCGCAGCAAATGCGCGCGCGGAGGATCACTACATGTTGCTGTTCACCATTAACGGACGAATACCGGTGCTCGTGCATGTCTCATCGTTAGTGCTTGTTCCGGGCCTCGTGCTGTTCCGATAGCTATTCTGTAGAAATTAGTCCACCACCTCACTCCTGTGAACTTGAGTGGACTTGAAGCCTTCTGCTCGGCGAAAGAGCAACTTCAAGCGGTCAGACGCAACAAAAAAATCTTGTTTCGTTTCTGACCATGAGGGTGCAGAAATAGATATTGTCGCGACAAGGCTGCGAACCAGCTCAGAGCTTCGCTGGCCACTGCACGAGAGCACTATGCTACCGCCGCAGCCGATCACGCCTCGTGTTAAGCGGCAACACACTCTCGTATCTTGTATTGCAGATTTTCGGCTTTATAACTTTCATCTGCGGCGCAAACACATTGCATCAGGTTAACCTCGGTTATACCTTAACCTCGTGTCTAATACGTCTGTCTGTGTAGAAAAGTTCAATGGGCAGAATAAGAAAACAATTGCTCAGCCCACCCACTCTGTGTACACAGAGTAGAAAGGGCAAGTAAAAACATCAAAAAAGAAAATTGTCCTGTGTGTGTCTGTACAATTCGAGGGGAAGAAATGAATGAGGAGGGTCTGTAACACAAAAACAAGGAAGGACAGTGCGCACAAGTGAGCCACGCTAAGGCGAAAGAATGAACGAATGAACCGCCAATCATTTTAAACAATAGACCAATTTCACCAGCAGTTCCACTACTCTACCGCTGCCGCGGTGTACTCTGGGGGCCGTATTCTGAGTTTGTGTCGCAATAAAAAGCTTCATAATCTGCCGCAACGGCCACACATGACGCCCAAACGCGAATGCAGATGTCGCTACGAATGCGACTGAGAGCGGCGGGATGATATCACTCAGTTGCGGTTGCAGCTGCGATTGCCACTATGTGTCTTACGTCACCAGTCCGGTCTCTTCTACTCTTTTCACTGCCTCCGAAGCACCAGTTCCGCTTCCGGCGTATTAGCGCATCCGGTATGGTCCCTGCGCAAGAAGCAGTCCTGTTTGCGTCGTCACAAGGATGTTTCTGTGCATGGAGGCTGGATTTGTGACAGGAGTTGGTTCACCTGAGGCCTGTCATGAGCTCCGACTACTGTAAGAAGCAGAGTGTCCCGAATTTTTCCTTTCTCGGGAAGAAAATGTCCCAATACACATCGTAAATAGGAGCTGTTCATAAGAGGAAGGTGAAGAGGTCCTGTTCAGTTAATTTAGCCGTCTTGTCCCTTATGATCAGTGCGCACTGGCCAATGATAAATTAGCAAAGTTTGAAGCTCTCTGAATTATTTTTTGGCGCCACTCAGCTATGAGGCAGTCTCTTAAGTTGCCAAAAACGAGGCGATCGTATTTACCTTTTTGCCATGCCTTGAAGTGATTTTTGCCCGAAGTAACGTTTTGAAAGGACAACTGTGCTACGTTTTGTAGTCATATTGAGGAATTATCAATGTGCGGTTGATGCGCGTAGTCACACCTGATACCTCAAGTTGCCATACTATAGTCATAGTGCTTTGTCCAATGGGATGAGTAAGCACGGCGAGAAACTGTGGAAATTAATAATTCCTGATGTCTGAAAATGAAATGAAAACAGTGGAAATTAATCATTCCTGATGTTTGAAAATAAACTGAAAATTGGTTTTGGGGAAAGTAACTGTCTCAAATATCTCGGAGCGCACCCCACCCAGCTCTAAGAGAAGGGATGCAAGAAGGGGTGAAAGAAAAAATAAAAAAAGAGGCCGTAATGGAGGTCTCCGGAATAATTTCGTACAGCGGCAGAGCAAAAATTGGTTTTTGGGGAAAGGAAATGGCGCAGCATCTGTCTCATGTATCGTCAGACACTGAACCTCGTCGTAAAGGAACAGATAAAGGAGGGAATAAGAGAGGAAAGTAGTAAAGACGTGCCGTAGTGGAGGGCTGCGGAGTAATATCGACCACCTGGGGATATTTAACGTACCCGCTGCAGTAGCTTAGTGGTTAAAGCGCTCGACTACTGATCCGGAGTTCCCAGGTTCGAACCCGATGACGGCAGCTGCGTTTTTATTGAAGAAAAACGCTAAGGCACCCGTGTGCTTACTGATGACAATGCACGTTAAAGATCCCCTGGTGGGCGATTAATTCCGGAGCCCTCCACTACGGCACCTCTTTCTTTTCTTTCTTCTTTAACTCCATCCTTTATCCCTTCCCTTACGGTGCGGTTCAGGTGTCCGCCGATGTATGAGACAGACACTGCACCATTTTCTTTCCCGCAATAATAATCGTAATAATTGGTTTTGTGGGAAAGAAAATGGCGCAGTATCTGTCTCATATATTGTTGGACACCCGAATCGCGCCGTAAAAGAAGGGTTATATGCGGAAGTGAAATAGGAGAGGTAGAAAGAGGTTGTGTAGTGGAGGGCTGCGGAATAATTTCGACCACCTGGGGACCATTAACGGGCACTGATATCGCAAAGCACACAGGCGCCTTAGCGTTTTGCTTCCATAAAAACGGAGCCACCGCGGTCGGGTTCTAACCCGGCCGCGGCGGCTGCCTTTTCCCCCAAAACCAATTATTATTATTATTACGTGGACTGACATTGCACAGCACAAGGGCGCCTTTTGCGTTTCGCGTCCATCGAAACGCGGCCGCCGCAGTCGCGTTCGAACCCGAGTATTCCTGCTATGTTGCACATCTGTCTGAGAATATGTGATATTCCCATTTAAGCACCCTGCCATTTATGGGGGTTATCTCCAACATTTTGCTCAGTATTTTCGAAAAAAAGTCCATCTAGTGTCTACCTACCAGTCAATGTGTTCAGACACGTATTTCCAAAATAGCCAGTGTTATATGTATACTAGAGGCGCCCTGGCAGCAAAAGTTCTATTGCCTGCACAATAAGCTGTTAATTAAAGAACGTTTGCTGACTTTTCATAGCTTCGTCAGTTTTCTGCTACTCGCTTTTCTCCTTCCTTTTTCATTCCCTCACGTCCCCCCTGCAGGGTAGCAAATCGGTTATTCTTCTGGTTAACCTCCCTGCCTCTCCTCCTCTTCTTTCTCTCCTCCTCCCCCTAAATAAAAAGCAATCAGTGTTGCAAGAATTTGCTCTAAATACAGCTATTGGTCGTAAACTTAAGAACCATTCAAACTTTATTTGGCGCACTCAAGACCTCCCCGATTGGGTTCTCATTTTGTCATTTTGCACTGAAAACAAGTATTAATCACAACTCCAATTAGAAAAGCGAAATACATCGCTCGTACACTGTTAAACTTTCCTGCTGGTGACCCTCCGAGCACATTGTGAATATATATATTTTTTACGCGACTAAAACACATCCGCATGGCTAGTTTTAAAGAATGACCATGATGAAAACATACACACAACAAACGCAGTGCTGCACGGCTATATTGAATGCCTATGGACACAGCTACTATTAAAACGTCAAAACGAGGTGTCCAGAAATTCAAACGCTGTCTGAAGGTGTTAAAATGCGTTAATCGCTATGCATAGAAATGTTCTGCTGGCAAAATGAACGCAAGTGACAGTAAAATGCTTTTTCATCGTCACCTGCAACAGTTTTAAATACAAGGTTCAAGAAGGTTAGTAACAAGCTCAGGGTCGCCACCGTGGTCTCTCCACGACATGAAGCAGCGCAACACCCTCTCAGCGCCACGCCTGCTGCGATTAGGATGGCACTCCTCGAAACTTCGTAGTGGCACCTCAGTCTCCTTTAGCTGAAACTCAATAAATGAAAGGGCGGAAAGCTACTCCGACCGGATTTAATGCCGTTCAAGGAGCTAAGTAAACTGGGCTGTCATGCTTAAGAACCCACGAAGGACTATAATCAAGATGGCGGCTGGAAATCTTCCGGTAATCGCGCGGATGCTCCGTAGGCTTTGTGAATTCGGTCTGTTCATTTTTGAGCCAATTAACTGGGAACCATGCTAAGAAATAATTTGTCGAGGAGAAGTCTGAAGTGTCCTTTTTTACGAAATGCAGTTTATCGAAACTAAATGTTATCCAAACCACAGCCTACATGCTCAATAATAACCCTCCGTATCAAACGCTCTGGTCAGTCATAAAATTATAACTTAGGATTTTGAAGACGCGATTGCCAGGGTGCTATGGAGGAATTAAGTTTTGCATTCGTGTGCTATTTTGGAAAGTGCGCTTTTCTGGCATGTGCAAAATAACGTAAATAAAAAAAATTGAAGACGACACTTAAGCTCCGCCTTAAAAGTATGACGTGATAGCGTATAGGGATAGGCTTTCGATTCTTAGCATTTTCACACCTTTGAACGTTTTTTTTATTCTTTTCAATTGCTTCAAATAATTAATTGGTCAGGGTTCGATCTTCGCAGGGTCTCCCGCGTATCTTTGCAATGTGTGCCAGGCTTCTGTACTATCAATATTTTTGCCCGTTCCGGGAACGTTCGGACACTCCCAAATTATGTGGTCGAAGGTTCCTCTCGGCCCACCGTGTGTGCATCGATCACGCGACCAAAGATCTTGGTACACGTGGTAACCCCATAGATACCGGGTTCGTAAGTCTTGTTTTGTAGCTACCTCTACATGGCAGCTTCACTATTACTTAATTGGGGGCCTGGTGGGTGTATATTCCTACGACCCAATTTGCAATGGTTAACAATTTCCCCGTAATTTCGCAGATTCTGCTTTTTCCCCAATGCTTGGGCGCCTCTACGGCTACCTGGAAATAGGCAACCCGGGCTGGCTCGTAAGCCGCCTCGTTAGCGGGCATGGCGGCGTCTGTGGGTGTCCAAATTAAATCAATTCGACTATGTAGCAGTTCTTGGCCGCTTCCGGTGAGATCCCGCCTCTTGCAAAATTCTGAATGCCAGTTTTATATTCGCTTAGCACAAATCATGCTTTTTTTCCTACGCAGACGAGCGTTATAACAAATTCCTCCGCAGTCTCTAAGTAGCGCCCCCGGATGGCTGCCGCAGAAAGTGGACCCTTCGGCCGTTGACGACCGGAGCTGCGGCTGTTGCCGTCCTGCCAGCCGTCGCATGAACGAGCTGCATGCGCTACCGCGTAACACACGTCCCTCCTTGACGCACGACACATGTTCCTCTCTCAGCGACAAGTGTACAGCAGGTATGAGGTATAGAAGATCCCAAGGAAGATCCCATGAAGTGATACGCGGTGTACTGGTACGCGCTGTTTACTGCTGTCACTTTCTAGCGCAGACGCAATTCGAGAGAATGAGGAAGTGAGGTGGAGGAAAAAAGTTATTTATTAAGACACCATAAGGGTGGTCATATTCAGCCGGCCGATCCAAAATTTAGGCACTCGTTGGTGTCGGGCTACCGTCTTGGTCCGGTTGGGATGACGGTCAGGAAAAATGGTGCCGCAGACGCGTGTACAGTACTGAAAGCACCAGCAGGGAGTGGTATCGACGACCCTTGAAGTAACGAGTGACGCCCCACCGCCCATGGAGCCCTGTTTTGCCATGTCTCCATCTTATATGACATCCATATATTATATTTTCTTTTTATTTTCGGATTATTTTATCTATAATCGACATAAGACTCAGGAGGGCATAGGGAATTTATTTATGTAAATATGCTAATACTTGGCTAAAACAATTGAAGAGCACACTGATGTGTCTTCACCTTTAAGGTACAAAGCGATAGCGTTGCGGGTTAGGTTTTCGATTCTCAGCAGTTTGACATCTTTAAACGCGTTTTTCATGTTTTTCAGTTGTTTCGACAATTTACACCTTTGAACGCATTTCTCAATTGTTTCAAATGTTTCGATTAAATATTCGATCAATTTTTCGCACCTTTGCCGAATACTCTGTTGTGAGCGTTGGTGTCCCGCAATGGTCCGCCTCTCGCCTTTCTTATTTTTCATCATTCTAATCCCCCTAGCCGGAGAACTGCAACCATTCGTCACCTGAAGCAAACCCTCTATGCGGACGCCGTACCCAATGACCTGCCCATGTCGGTAATGAAGCTATAGAGCACATCCTCCAAGCGGCCGCCTTTCTAATTCCCAATTATGCCCTTCGGGTAGGCCTTTATTGTGACCCACTTAAATAACAGCTGGTCGAAAACCGTCCCCAGAACCAGATCTCCTACCCGCGCCCCCATCGCCACCAAAATGTGTGGGAGATTGGCTCCTAAGGCCGAAACCCTCCTGATACTGGGTACGCACATCAAGAGCGATGGGAGGAACACAACTACCTCTTCCGCCAGGATCTCAGCCGACCACAGAAGCTCGAAGGGGCGCGAAGTGTGTCGCGTTTTTCACACCTTCGTGCTCAGCCGCGCACTCTGCACCCCCTCTATAGCTCTCTCGCCATGACATCGACGCCTTGTATGCTCTTTTCCGTCCGGCATACGAGGTTACCCTCCACGTTCACAAAAACACACCTATGGACAGTCTCTTGGGTCTAACCGTTCAGAACACAACCATGAAATTTGAAGGCGCGCCCCGCCAAGTGCCATATCTATTGAGTGTCACAGCCAATGGCCGGAGTATCCTGCGTTTGTTTGAAACACGAATGCCGGCCAGGAATGCAACTTTACACTCCATATCATGACCCCTACACCAATAACTACTCATTAAGCCGCGACCCCGTAACATGTACCTACAACACCACTATCAACGCCGTAGAGCTCTCAATAAAACACTGCATCCATACTATGGCTTCAAACCGAATGCCGTGTGGGAACTCGTAGTCTGCGCGGGCGTAAATTGTTCATTGCCATGCTGGATCACACTCTCTTTCCCATCGGTACACAAACACAGTGCCCTCAGGCACCTCCGCCGAAGCTGCAGTGCAAGCCGCCTTTGCCCTCACCATTGTCAACACAAAATACTGGTACTTTTATGATATCCAAAAACTCCAATAAAAAATTCTCACGAGGCCGAATTCATGTCCCTGCTTTTTCATACTGGCATCGCCCGTTGCAATGCCCCCGTCATATGGCGCTGTTTTGGCGGCCTGCCTACCCGTTAACCCTGGAAACGGGGCCGCAACCTCCTATTCCGAAGTAATTTAAACCGGGCTATGGCGGCCTCCCCCCTAGAACTGACGAAGCGTCCGCACACTTTCAGTGAGATGACGCAGGCTTACAAGGACTGGCGTGAGCTATAGGCCACCGCAGAACTCCTTCAAAAAATTGAAAGGCAAGCCATCAACCCGTTCTCCGTGTCCTGAACTTCTCGTTTGTGCTTTCGATCTCTTTTGGGAAGACACGGCATCCCACGCACACATACTGCGCGCGGAACGAAAACGCAAACGGCACCGCTAGACTGAGCTCGAACAGAACAGATGTATTCGAGAGTTCCATATTATCTAGAACATGTGCACAGGCTGGGGTGCCCAAGCTTACATGCATCTGCGTTGGCGCACGATTGCTGGTCAGGAGGAACAGAAGAGCTGCGGAGTTACCCTTGTTCATTCGTTTAGTATCGTCTCCTACCTGATGGCTTTGGCACTAGGGGCGCCGCAGGACCCGCTACTCAGTGATGCCGTCTTCGGGCCTTGCTGGTCTCTCTGCTGTTCCGCATTTCTTGTTTCCCCTTCCATTCGGGTGATCCCTGTTTTCAGACTGAAGTATATACAAGTCAGCGCGAATTCCGTAGATAAAATGCACAAGGCGACGGCTGAGTATGGTTAATGTAGCCACAAACTCCTGGCCACTACGAGCTACGCCAATTCATTAAACACTCAAAGCTGGCCTTTTGCTCTAGGTAATGTAGTTTGTCAGGGCTCCAGCGCATGATGCATAAAATATTGCAGCGCTTTGCGCCCTCTGTTAACACTTTATTCGGTATGTTTATTCAGAAACCCTTTATCAGAAATGCAGCCAAATTTTGTAATCTTTCCGCCCAAGATATGGTAAGAAAAAACGCAGTACCTCTCTTTGCTCACGGGACTCTTGTCTTACTTCGAAGTCGATGCCAACGTTAAAGCTGGTTTTAAGTAAAGGAAATTTGCAGTGTCATTCTCACTTCTCCAATGCACACTTAAAACACGCGGCATAAAATGGAGGAAAATTAGCTGTGGCTCAACCACTCTGAACAGAAGCTCTTGTGTATCGGGCAACTAGACGCGGGTTGGCGCTGTAACTTTGAGTGCGTTCCAGACAACTGCCAGCTCCTGAGCTCGCCGAAGGGAGTGCGTCTTCATTCCCGTCAATGTCGCCGCCATATGTAGCGAGGGCAGCCTCGGTAGGTACGTTTTCAACGCGCCGTTTGAAGTCATACTGTCACGTGGCTTACATTGCATTATACCGTGTATGACGTCATCCGTTCACACATTATTGTTCTTTCATTTCACACAGCCTTTTTCAACCTCCACAAAAAGATTACTTCACATGTTTGCCACCAGCATTGTCTGTTTGATATAGCAAAATTCATATAAACTAATTAATTACAAAAATGTGCTAAAGCTCCCTCTTTCCAATGAGGTATTACATGTGGACGTTTCCGAGTTAGCTGCTGATTATGTTCATTACTATACAAAACTGGCCGCACCAGGACGCCGACGCTGACTGCATTTCGGGACTGCCACTGGCGGGTATTCATTGCGATGAAGACGACTTTCATGACTATTTTGCCACTGTTTTCTTACAGTTTCGGCATGCTGACACTATTCTGAATGAACAACGCAGAGATCAGCAGTTAACACCGCTTTTCGAAGAAGCTCTTGACCCGACATCTGCGAGTGCGATCTACATTCGAGACGGTTTACTCTACCGAACGAATTCCTTGTATGCAGGCGCGCTTTCTGCTCGCCGTTACGGCTAGCCTCCACTCCTCGGTTCTACGTGGAGTGCACGATGATACCATGGCTTGGCAGTTAGGATTTTCCAGGACCCTTAGCCGAAATTAAGAGCGTTATTACTCGCCACGATGTGTTGCACCAATCTGCGTTACGTGGCCTCCTGTGGGCAGTGCCAGCGGCTCAAACTTCCAACAACTTCTCCGCCGCGACGCTTACATCTCATGCCATTTCCGAGCGCACCGTATGAGCAAGTGAGGCCCTTTCCCCACTCGTCCAAAGGCATCTGCTGGGTCATAGTCTGCGTTGATCACCTCAGGCGCTAGTGTGAAACTGCCGCTATACCTTCGTGCTCCGAAACCAAGGAGTCTCTTTTTTTCTTCATGCTGTCGTTGTCCAGCACGGGCCTCCTCGCGCTATTTTCAACGACAGTGGCCGCGAATTTACGGCAGATGTTGTGGAGCGGCTTCTGCACATTTGTTCTTGCCGTTCCCACTCGACACTGAGCATTGAATTTCAAGCACCCTCTGCCGCGCTGAAGAGGCTCCAGGCTCAACCGGCTACGCACTCTGGCCTCGCAGGACCGCTCGAAGCAGCGCTACGATCGTCGGCCCAAGGATGTCTGCTGCGTTTCCGCCGACCTAGTATGGCTAAGGACGCCTCTCCGCAAGCGGGGTTCATCCAAGAAACTGCTTTCGCATCACACAGTTCCGTTTACTATGCTCGCTCATATATATGACCTGAACTACGCGGTGTCTCGCCAGTCTCCGCAAGGTCGCCGCTCTCGGCAAACACAAGTGGTGCACGCCGCACCGATGAAGCTCTGCCTTTCTCACGACCCTCATTGAATGACCCTTTCACAGGGAAGCTGTATACCTCTACCGTTCAAGTAAATTTCAGTGTCATCGTCTTCGTCGTCTGGAAGAAAAACAATGGTAAAAATTGAATGCGAATCCGAGTGGAGAAGTACACAACAGCTTAGAAATCGTATATCATACTGATTCTAAAGCAGGCGCAATGGAAAACAAATAATATAGATATACGAGAAATTCAAAACCAAACTAAAATTTACGTATATATATATATATATATATATATATATATATATATATATATATATATATATATATATATATATATATATATAAATATATATATATATATAGTTGGCAAAGCACCGGACGCGACATTCGGAGGTCGTGAGTTCAGATCCTACCGGCGGCATGGTTGTTTTTTCTGCTCGTTTATAAGTAATTTTCTTAAGCGATATATTAATCTAAGTATAATTATCCCACTGATCAGCACTAAATATTACAAAACGTATACATTCACCTATGCAGCTTGGTTTCGGTGACTGTTGCCTGCCTTCATAAGTTTCTCAAACGAGCCCCTCATTTCATTTACCTTGTCTGTATATATATATATATATATATATATATATATATATATATATATATATATATATATATATATATATATATATATATATATATATATTTATGAAGGGAGCCAACAGTCACCGAAACCAAGGTGCATAGGGGAACGTTAATTTTTTTATGTGTTATGCTTATCAGTGGGATAATAATACTTAGAATAATAAATCGCTTAAAGAAAATTACTTATAAAGCAGCAGAGAAAACAACCATGCTGCCGTTGGCTCCCTTCATAAATTTGTCAAACGGGCCCCTCATTTCATTTAACTTATATATATATATATATATATAGCAGTGGTGAAAACATGAGGTACTTGACGGCTTAAAATAATATACATCGACGTAGACGCTTTGTTTAAGGAAACATTTTTATTTTACTCGACGTTTCAATCGGAGGACCGATCTTTTTCAAGAGTGACCATACATTGCATGGGCGCGTGTTTTCTATAGCTTGGGACTTGACACACAGAAGGCTTAAAAAGAAAAGAAATAAAGAAAAATAAAGAACAGAAAAAGGGGATGAGGGGGTGGCCAGGAAAACAGAACACAACAAACACCTATGGCATATTAGGGAAGCAAAGACGGCGCGTCGCGTACCCGTGCACTCACTGCACACATGCGCACACACGAGGTGAAAGAGGGAAGCCAGGCTGGGTGCGCACACGGCTACTGCGACAAGAAAAAAAGGAAAAAGAAAAAGAGAGAGAGAGAAACAAAAGCAGAGAAAAAAAGAAAAAGCAAGGACGACAAAAAACGTGGTGGGGCTTAACAAACGAAGGGATGTGTCCACCAATTGTGGGTGTCTGTATCTCTCTGGTCGCGTATGCATGGCCACGTGCGACTCCGAAAGATGGCCCGGACGAGGCCGAACAGGTTAAGACCGCCCAAGGCAGCTCCACATGGTGACACACGCGGCGCTAAAACCAGATGAGCTTCCCATAGGAGGACCAGATGGAAAGGCTTGTTGATGTAATGCAAAAATGAAATATAGCACATAGAAATTTCAAGAAATCGAAAATATATAGAGACACAAAAAGGCGAAGAAAGAGAAGGGGACCTGTGGCCCTCGCGGGACCAAAGAATGTGTTGAACGGGAGATGGAAAGAACCAGCCGAAACTGACATGCAACATGGGTATGATCTCAGACGACTCAGTCAGTGGTGGTACTTTGTCTATTAGGTTTGAACTTTTCTTTGGTTTCTGCCATCGAAAGAGACGATAGGGTGCCATGGTTTTCGTTGATGCCCTTTTTAACTTTGTTAAATTTGAAAATAAAATATGATTCGCGTTGTTTGCGCTCCCGAGTGCTTTTAAAGCTACTCTGCAACATCGTTACTTTAAGTTTAGCAAACACATGGCCTTTTTCGCGGAGGTGTCTAGTCACAACTGGTACGATTATTTTGGTTAATTCAAAAACGCTTTCAGACGGTAGACCGTCCTTCATCAGGGTGTTTATATATATATGAAATAAGTAATGTCAATGAATAAATACTCCCTTATTACAAATATACTACACCTTGGGGGATTCCGCTAAACATTTCATCAACCCTGTTCCCACTTCGAATTATTGATCAATACGCTTTCCCCCTACCATAGCTTTGACATCTCGGTTAGCTCATTTGAAAGCGCCATAGCTCGCGTGAAACGGTGATCTCGGGTTCGAAACCCGGACCAGGACAAATTTTTCTTTAACTCCGAAGTTGTTGAGAAAGTGGTACAGCTGTCCCTTGTAGCCCTATGGCTGCGCTTGGGTGGATGCCAATGAGTAATTACTCTCTTAGAACAAATCTACTCCACCTTGGGAGATTCCACTAAACATTAAGAGGACCTGGATTAATGGTTCGGAAAGTTATTTACCTCCTCTGGTTTTAATGCGAAGAGTAATACAGAAGCGCCATGACATGAAAACATCATATGGGTATGATGAATCGAATGAGGAAAGTGCCAAAACGAAAGATGGGCCAAAAACAAAAAGTGTCAATGGGGAGGGAGAGCGAGGGTGCTTTCTTCGGCAGCAGCTGACGCCAGGGATTCCCCCGGCAATGACCTCTGAAAAGACGATCAACGGCTACGACACAGCCCCAATGCAATTCTTACGCATAGACAATGTGGAAGTTTGGGACCTCAATACATAGGAAGAATGATAATTGGAAGACGTCCGAATTTGTCTACCACTCTACCATGGTGGACCATGTCGACAATGTCAAGCGGCGGCACCGTCCCGCAACCGGCGGCGGCAAGCTCCGTGCGCGCTCCGCAAGGTGGAGGTAGTGGTGCGGTCTTGAATAGGGTGCCTCGATGCCAGCGCCGCCGTTCTCTCGATGCCGTTCCGCTGACATCGAGGCACCCTAGGCCTTGAACGGCAGAGCTTGCAACCATAATGGAGCCGCAGTCGATGCCGCGGCGGGGGCGCGACGAACGCGTCATGGTAATGAAACCTGTTGCGACCTATCACCTGAAGGCCTCCTTCGCTCCGAACAAGCTGGTGTCTATGTACGCAGAAGGCATAAGGGACAGCTCGGAAATAGAACTTAAGTGCGACTTGTGCTGGGAAAAGCGTGTTGGTACGTGGACTGAACTGGACTGGACTGACGTGGATTGAGCTGAAGGAAGCCATTAAAGTGGAACCTCGGTAAATATCGACCACCCTCAAGAAAAACTAAGTTGTCACAAGGAGACATACTCAGCGTGAGAAAGGTGGCAGCAGCGATGCCGCAGTCATCACTAAGAATAAAAAGACGAAGTGTCCCTGGTAAGGTGGCTGCACATCGCTCGATGAAAAATCTCGCCTTCCTCATCAATACGTTCCTAATATCAAGAGAACTGACTTCGCACCGTCTGAAGAAGATCCCGAGGCTTATGCGCCGTCTGACTGGGTGGCTGTAAGCAAATGTCCTTCAGTCATCCCTGCATATGGACTGGGCTCCGAGGCTGGGCCTATAGCCACCGGTGACGCGCGGGCAGGGTTGGCTTCGCCGGCGTCGGTCTTGCTCCGAGTCCATCAACGGCAGCGCACATCCCGCCTTCTTCAAATGCACTTCAACCCGTGAGCGATCTGCCCTCTGGCCGGAACTCGGCAATGGATGCCCAGGGTGCACTGCTGGATGGGGCGTCAACCTTGCAGCGTGGACAGAGCTCTCCAATGAACCTGTCTTCAGCACCTCCATCCGTGCTACCGGCTTCCCGCAGTTCTCAAAAGCGCCCATCAGGGGACACTGCGCCAGATTCGTCTTCTGCCAATTCCAGCTCACCAGGCAAGCGCTCCTCCCCTGCGTATGCCAACCAGGGGGGCTATGCCGACATCGGGATCGGTATCGTATAAAGTGGCCATTAAAGCTCTGGCAGCCAAAAGCCTGACAGACGTTCCGAACAGGATTCTTCAGGAGAACCTGGACGAGTGTATTGCGACCAAAGGTTTTCGTGGCTTCGCGTCTAGAACGAAATCTAACACCATCGCTGTGTGTCTCCCGACTTTGTCTGCTGTCGAGCGCCTAGAAACGCTCAAGTGCATATCGATTACAAGCGAGGTCCCGGTGCCGGTCCATGTGTACCTAGTAAAAGGTTCGGACCTACAACACTGTGTTGTTTACAACGTCGACGTTGCCGAAGACCAGACGACCCTCCAGCGTGAGCGGTACTGTCCAACCTACCGTGTCATCCAAGCGGGGTATATGGGAAGGGGCGCTCGTGCATCGTCACACTACAGGGCCCAGCAACTCTTCCAAAGCGACTTTACTATTATGGCTGTATTCTGCGGCCTCGCCCATACATACCGAGTGCTGTCTATTGCTACAGCTGTCTCGTACCTGGCCACATGCGCCGATCATGCCCTTTTGACACGCAAGATGAGGCTCGGACACAAGGCACACCGTCTCACTGGTGCGGACTTTGCAAAACTGACGACCACGAGGTCACCTCTCCAACTTGTCCAACAAAACAGAAAGCAACTGAGAAGGTTCGGCGTTGGATCTGTAAGCAAGTGCCTCCGATTGAAAACATAGCCCCGATAGAGACATCCAACGGGTTTGCGGCTCTTCACTGGGAAGAAGACGTCTGGCCGGAGCTTTCAGATCCCAATACACCTGCAGCCCCCGCCCAACCGTTGTACAGCGATAAAGTGCGCAAAGATCACCGTCGCCTTCAAGCTACACAAAAGCACAACATACTGGAACCTCTGAGTGAGGACATGGTAGCAGTTGATTACCAAATTGCACGCCTTTTAGCCTAGGTATCTAAGTTAGGGCAACGCCGTGAACTGCTTGCTCGCCGTAGACAACCAGCGGAATCCCACTCCAAGCCAATCAATGCTTGAGTGCGTTCGACTGTGTCCAGCCCTCATGCGTTTTTCGCAGACTCTACCAGGTCTTCTGCAGCACTGCAGGATAACTCAACAACATCCCTCCCCCGATTTATTGTTAAGCAGGTATCGAACCTGACATTAGTTCCATTAAACGCTTGGAAGCCTAATCGAAAATGGCAAGTACACGTTGTATTGGTGTGCTCCAATGGAACAGCAAAGGCCTCTCCACAAAGCTGGGAGAGCTCAAATCTCGACTTCGAATTAAAAAGCTCCTGATGTGTGCCCTGCTACTGCAGGAGACCAATGCCTTGCCATCCATTCCGGGCTTTAATGGATACATGTCTCCTTCAATGAACGACCGTCGTGTGGACACTTGCCCCTCCGGGAGAATCGGCGGTGGTCGTTGGTGTGCGTTTTCCTCAAGTTCGCCTCTCTCTAGAAAACTGGTGCACCTCATATCAAGATGTAGTCGCAGTGACTGTAAAGCTTCCCTAGGCAGCTGTTGTGGTCGTGTCATACTATGTATGACCCACCGGTGGGGCTCCATCCCGCATTAATCTGGCGTGGTTATTAACTCTAAGACGACAGCACCCAGGGTGGCCTGTTTTAGTTGGTGGTAACTTCAACGCCCCTCATCCGGACTGGGGGTACCCCACTTCAAGCCCCCGTGGTAGGCGTGTGCGGGAGGCATTCGCAGATGCGCTGTTTGTTTTACTCAACCATCCAGATTCAGCAACGCGGACTGTGCGCCATGCTCGCAGTCCAACATATGCTCCGGACCTTACGTGGTGATCACGACCCGGCACTCCATCGTGGCACCTGGAGCCAGACTGCTGGGGTATTGAGCACCATCCATTAAGGGCACTTCGATTATGCCGTAGGTGCTCTGTGGTCAATTGCGACATGTTTCGCACCACCGTCGAAGATCTCTCTCTGCAATCATATACGGTACTTGTGGACTGCTTAAAAACTGCGCTGAACAAGGCTACAGCTGTCACCTGGACGGACGTGAATCGCCCGGCGCCAGATGTTGGTCTGCTTAACCAGTGGGCTGCTCGCCGACAAGCGGAGATGGCTGCTTCCCGAGAATCGACTTATGCGCAAGCACGGACAAGGCTGAATTTGCTTACTGCCAAGGCTCGCAGATATGAACGTGATCTCTCGTGATGGCAGTGGCATGCGTGGTGTGAGCTGTTCTCGTCAGTCATCGAATGCGGCTCTCTTGCGTACGTTTCGTGCATTGGAACATGGTTCCCGTCGTCCTGATGCAGCGGCCACAGCATGCTTCGCAGCTAACCTAGCTCCGGATGACTTCGCTAGAGAGGCAGCGCGGAAGTTTTTACCCAAGTGTGATGTGTTGCCTCCAAGGGTCATAGGAGCCCCCTTGGCTGCAATTCAAACCTGTGTCGAATAGCTGCCATCTAGAGCAGACGCCAAGGGAATTACAAGCCCATTTTCAATGCCCGAGTTGCTTGCAGCAATAGACGAGGCCTGTCGGAAGACTGCGCCGGGTCCGGACTCCATTCCGTACGAGGTTTACAAGAGCTTAAGTTCCGCTGTACTGCCTCAACTCCTCGCCACCATTAACAAGGTATGGATAGAAGGCGTCGTTCCAGAAAATTGAAAATCGGCTATTGTGATCGCCATACCAAAGCCGGGGAAGCCGCCAAAAGACCTCGGAAACTTCCGGCCTATATCGCTTACGCCAACATTATGCAAGCTTACTGAAAAAATGCTTTGCACACGACAGTCGCGGCGGCTTGAGCACCATGGTTTCTATCAACCCGCCCAAATTGGTTTTCGTACGTGCATAGGTACAGAAGATGGATTGGCCATCTAGGCGTCAGCAGTTCTGGCCTCAAATCACAGCCACAATGTATGTACAGTACTGGCCATGGACGTTGAAAAGGCGTAAGATAATATCAGTCGTGCTGCCATCCTCGAATCGCTTGACATGCTGCATTTCCTCGGTAGAGTGCGCAATTTTGTTAAATCATTCCTTGAAGGCCGACACTTTGCCATACGCGTCAGTGTGGCAACCGTCGGATCATTTGTGCCTCTTGGCGGCGTTCCCCATTGATCGGTGTCATCGCCAACATTATTTAATATTGCTTTTATCCCCCTTGCTTGGCGCTTGCATGATGTCTCCGAGATTAAGTTCTTATTGCATGCTGATGACGTAAAGGTGTGGAGAATTCACAACGACTTGATGACTCAAGCAGCAGGCCTACAATCAGCCATAGATATTACGTCTACTTTTGATTCTTGAATTGGTTTGCAGCTTTCAGTGAGCAAAACTACATTCGTGTCAGTCAACCCACGCTGGGGGCGCCGTAAACTGGCTGCAACACCAATTCTCCATCTATCCGGAACTAAAATTCCAGAAAGTTCGACCGTAAAATCTACCGGCTTCACAGCGCACCGGAGGGCGGCTTGCTGCTGCAGTGTATGCGCTCGCACCCGTGCTCACGAATGGGCGCGGCGCTGTTCGAGTATGAGCTATTGACACGAGGCCCAACCCCCTACGGCTCCTGCGCACCCTGGCATGCTGCCTCGGAGGTGCAGTGAGAGATCGTCGGCATTGCGGGAAAGTGGAGCACACCCCTCTGTGCTCGGCAGCAGCTGGCCAGAGCCGTCATACACGAGGACCTCCAGGACCATCTCCTCGTGTACACTGACGGCTCAGTGGCCCGCGACCGCTGCTCCCTTGCTGCGGTGGCCACCGTCCCCTCCCAGCGATTGCACAGCCAGCAACACGCAGCCTTCCTGGGGTCCTCCACCACGGCGGAGTTAATGGGGATCCGGCTGGGGTTGGACCGGCTGCTCACCCACGGCCCTCTGCCGCCCAGGAGTGCACTGCTGTGCGACTCCCGCGCCACCCTCAGCCGCCTGCAATCTAACGGCCGCGGCACCCCACTAGTGCGGGAAATTCGCTCACGCATCGAGCGCCTCGCGCAGAGAGGTTGCGCCGTGCGTGAACAGTGGGTGCCCGGTCACTGCGGCATCGCCGGCAAAGAAGAAGCTGACGACCTCGCGACCGCTCCACACCAACTGCCTGTCAGAGATCTGCCCCTTGCGCTGGAGGACGTGCGTGCGGCCATCCACGACCATCTCCGAAAGCAGCACCCCGACCCACGCATCGCGGCAGGTGAGCGCATCGACAGTGTCACCAGCTGTCGCGCACTTACATGGTCACAACGTGCAATAATCCTCCGCTCGCGCATAGGCTGCGTGTGGCCCGGGGAACGACGGGTGCATCACGGAATCACGACTAGTGATGTGTGTGACGGATGCGGTGCAGTGGAAACACTAGAACACCTGCTCCTTCACTGTGCCGCGTTCGCCGATGCTCGTTGCGATATGCTCGCGGCGTATAGGGCGCAGGGCAAACTACCAGACTCCATCAAGGCACTATTGTGGCCGCAGGGCAGTGTGCGCAATCGTGAGCGAACTTCGGTGAGCCAATGTGCATACCTCAAACACACGGGCTTGACGTCCCATCTGTTCTCCGGCAGGTAGTTACACGCAGTGACCGAACGCTCCGTGAGTGCTGCCTTGAACGATTAATAACTGGACGCCCCACTCCAGTTGTAACCAACACCGTGCTCCGCCAGGAGTGCACTGCTGTGCGACTCCCGCGCCACCCTCAGCCGCCTGCAATCTAACGGCCGCGGTACCCCACTAGTGCGGGAAATTCGCTCGCGCATCGAGCGCCTCGCGCAGAGAGGTTGCGCCGTGCGTGAACAGTGGGTGCCCGGTCACTGCGGCATCGCCGGCAAAGAAGAAGCTGACGACCTCGCGACCGCTCCACACCAACTGCCTGTCAGAGATCTGCCCCTTGCGCTGGAGGACGTGCGTGCGGCCATCCACGACCATCTCCGAAAGCAGCACCCCGACCCACGCATCGCGGCAGGTGAGCGCATCGACAGTGTCACCAGCTGTCGCGCACTTACATGGTCACAACGTGCAATGATCCTCCGCTCGCGCATAGGCTGCGTGTGGCCCGGGGAACGACGGGTGCATCACGGAATCACGACTAGTGATGTGTGTGACGGATGCGGTGCAGTGGAAACACTAGAACACCTGCTCCTTCACTGTGCCGCGTTCGCCGATGCTCGTTGCGATATGCTCGCGGCGTATAGGGCGCAGGGCAAACTACCAGACTCCATCAAGGCACTATTGTGGCCGCAGGGCAGTGTGCGCACTCGTGAGTGAACTTCGGTGAGCCAATGTGCATACCTCAAACACACGGGCTTGACGTCCCATCTGTTCTCCGGCAGGTAGTTACACGCAGTGACCGAACGCTCCGTGAGTGCTGGCTTGAACGATTAATAACTGGACGCCCCACTCCAGTTGTAACCAACACCGTGCTGTGCGCGTGTGTGATTTAATTCCTCTAAAATTTACCAATCACGCACACAAACTGGACACATTTCTTATTGTGTAAATAGTTTGTACATATTACTTCTCCCTCTATCCTCTCTTCCTGTCCCCTCACCTCTTTCATTTCATTTCTCTATTCTGCCTGCTATCCTTTATTTCCGCTGCCCCAGCTCAGGTGCTTCAGTATTGATGGCAGATGCCGGGGCTAGCAAAAAATCTTTTCCTTCTTTTTTAGTATTATTTTTCTTAACAAAACCACTACCACCACCACCGTAAAATCTTGGGTTTGACAATACACTAGTCAGGAACAGGTACTGGTTGGCTTTCTTGGAATAAAAAGCAAGCAATTCAGGCAATCGGTCTGATTCGACGCATTGCTCTTGAATCAGGCCGAGCCCGCTCTCATGTTGCACGACAGTTGGTGCGGGCGGTAGTGCAACCGCGCCTCGTTTACCAAGCTCAATTCCAGCATTTGACGAGGGCTCAATGGGATCGTCTGGAACCTGTTAATCGAGAGGCAATCAGGGTCATCACTTGCCTTCCTCGCATTACCCCGATCGTGGTGCTCCAAGAATATGCGCAGCTAAATACACTAGATGAGCTGGTGCAGCTAAGACGCGATGCTCGCCGACTAAAGTCACGCCTTACAGACATCACGTGTGCCCTCAGGGCATATGCTTCTTCGCATTTCATTCTACAGCCGCCCCCGCCAGTTCTTCCTCCCTGGCGTTTTGTGCAGCTAACCGACAACAAGCCAACTGATATATTTCGGCCATCATGTACCCGCGCGGCATCATCGTTTCTCGACCGAATTATAGAACAAGACGCCAATCTGCCGCATGGCTTCATCGTTAGGTACGTTGACGCAAGCATTCAGGCCTGCGAAACCACAACAGCAGTTTACTGTCCTTGCAAACCTGCTCTGAAAATATCAAGGTTTCGCCTCTCAAAACCTTCTTCCTCCTTCTGTGCGGAGATGCTTGCGGTTCAAGAGGCAGTTAGCTCTGTGGCCGCCGTTCCCATGCTGCCCACGGCCCGCATTGTCATTCGCACCGACGCCGTTCACGTCCACACCTACTAGAACGACTCAGTCCCACCCCACAAATCTTCCAAGACATCCATCGTCCAGCGGCACGCATCCCGCAACAAATCTGTATTGAGTGGGTCCCTCGTGACCTCCTGAGCGCACAAAGCTGCGCAGATTCTGCTACCCGCCATTCGACCCCACCCTCGTCTTTGCCTAGAGTCCTCACTCTAGAAGACACCACCTCTTTTTAACAAAAAAGGGACGCCTGTGGCGCCGCACACCTGCTCTAATCTCTCCCTGTGTGGTAACCCTCCCCCGTGGTATTACCCATGCAGAGGAGGTTGTGCTTCGGAGGATACGGGCCGGGGTTGCCCTAGCTCCAGCAGTGACATGCAAGTGGCCGCATTTCAAAAATTTTTATCCCCGCTTATGGTGTCCACTCTGCAAGAACAGAGACTGTGAGGCGGATATCCACCACCTGTTGTGGCACTGGCCGGCGCTAAAGCCGACGAGAATTCGGCACCTGGCGTCACTGGAACTCTCAACGGACAATCCGGATTCATGTATTGCATGGACGCTGGGTCCACATCATCGTTCACTTTTTTATTTCATCAGATCAGCTCAACTTTTTTCATTTATTTAAGCTACTTACTCAGCCCTAACTTTATACTTTTTATGCCGTGAAGCAATAAACATCCCTTCAAAAAAACGCAAATTTACCATTCGGATGAGGACAACCACCTGGTCCACTTCTTGGAGGCCCGGCGTTTTCTTATCCGTCGGTGGCGCCGGCAAAGGCACAACCAGAAACATAAAGCTCGCATCGCCGAGGTCACCCTTGAGCGGCTGAGAATGCGGGCCCACTCGACTCCTATTGGGTGGCCCGATGAAACACGGTCGGGCGGCAGATGTCGAACCGGAACAGGTGGCGACACTTTCGCGCCCGAATTGGCCTAAGCCAAACACGCACGGAAACTGAACAACGCCTCCAAAGAGCAATATACAGTTTTAAAGGCAACGCAGCTAAGTTGGCGCACAAGCCCCGAAGCCATTACTTGTTCACCACCCAGGACCTCCGCGGCAGGCGTACACTTATGCAAGCTCTGAGAACGTTGAGCTGGATCAACCGTCCCAGCTCCACGACCTAAGGGCGGCCCTTGCCGAAATGATGTGTGAGATTGCTACGGCTCGGGACAAATCTACAGTCAAATAGTTAGCCAACCTCCCTGAACCGGCATACCTATATTTATTGAAATATATTAACTCAATCGGCTTGTCGAAGTCCCACTCTCTATCGACTCGAAGGCCGTCGGGATCGCCTTCATTCCTAGAGCTGGGAAGGCCACTAACATGAACAACCTCCGTGTTATCTCTCTGACTCCTAGTGTGGGAAAACTCATGCACACGATGTTACGAGACAGGCTGTCAGAGTTCATAGAGTCCAAGCACCTTTTTGCAGACACCATGTTTGAGTTTCGCTTGCAAAGACCTGCACAGGATGTTCTTCTGCAACTCAAACTGCAGCCGAACTGTTCTAGACCCCCTCTATATCCCCCAAAACGACAAGGTCGTTCTCGCCTTGGATTTGAAGCGAGCATTCAACAACTTTACTCAGGTGATCGTTCTCATCCACCTCTCTGAAACTAACTGCGGCACAAACGAATTTCAATACTTTCGGCAATTTTTGACTGACAGACAATCTCACATTCAAATCTAGGTAAAGAAACGTGGTCCTTTCTTTTAGGTATCAGGGATGCTCCACACGGCGCTGTGCTCTCTCTCCTGTTTTTCGATCTGGCTATGACGCACCTATCGGCCCAGCTTGATGCTGTCACCGGCCTGCAGCGTTTGCTCTACGCCGAAGACTTCACCCTGTAGGCCACGCAGGGCTCCATCGGAGACACTGTCGCCGACCTGCAAGAGGCGGCGAACATAGTGCACCGTTATGCTCCCCCCAAAAGTGTGAATTTGTGCACAAGCGCCCCTCACCAAAGTGCGCAGCCAAAATTGCATTGTCTGTTGAGCCAATTACCCGCGGTAGCATAGTGGAGCGCGGAGTCCTTCCTTCTTTCGGACACACCTACTTTATGTCTGTTTAGACATACCCGTAGTACAGCCGTGAAACTGGGAGTCCATCTCTTTGGACTTATCTACCTTCGGTCTCTTGAGGCAGTGGCGAACCCCGTCGCCACCGGATACGGGCCGGTGTAGTTTCCGCTACCTGGCTTGGTTCCGTTGCAACACCGGCGGTAGGGATGGATTGGACGGGGCCCATTCTCTCGGGACGCAAAACCCGATGGGAGTGGCAGCGAGACCCACGAAGCTGTGAGGGCCAGTTGCGCCCGTGAGGTGCGATGCCTGAGCGGATGGAGGCCTGGTTATATCATCAGGCTCAACCCACGGATTCCGGCACGGAAGGCATGTCAAAAGACCAAAAGATTTGCAAATACATGCAACTAGCCCCCACACGGAGGTGTGCGTGGCAGGCCACCGACGAGAGGTCTATAAACACGCCAGATCAGCGCGGGGGTTTACATGAGCCAGGCTCCTCGGAATCGATGTCCTCAGAAAGGCGGCCTCACGGCTGACCGCGGAGCCATTGGTTTCATTGCAGGAGTCAAGGCAAGGGTGCGTAATACGACCAGTGCAAGAACCCTCGATCTTGTGGAGCACCGGCGCAGTATGCTCGGCTTGTTTCCCACTAAGCCACGTTCTTGGTTTACGGCCCGGTCAGACCAGCCTTGAACATTCCATTCCAAAAGAGATGCAACCTCCACGTGCGTCCTCTCCCGCGAACATAAATCGTGAAGACCATAATGGCCGGCGCCTGGCGCTGGCGCAAGCCCTGGCCTGTCACTAGGGATCGAAACCCGGCGTACTCTACGTGTATGCCAACGGCCCGCACCATAGAGGATGGTACTCGGCCGCAATCGTCCACGAATCCAAAGCGGCGAACGGCGTTCCTTTCTGTGGTCGTGACATAACAGACGCGGAGGAGGTCGCCCTTGCGTTGGCTGCATCTTATCGAACTTCAAAAAAAATTTTCTGACTCGAGAATGTTGTCGGATCATCGAGCAGGGCTGGGTACCGTACCTCGCCTACCGCTTTCTCCAAAACAGCGTCTAGACAGGGGACCCCGCACATTCGAATATCGTTTGGTATCCTGCTCAAATGGGCCTTGTGGGAAATGAGGCAGCCGACGCCGCCGCCCGCGCGCTCTCTCACCGGGCATTCCCCTCCGACCCGGCGATCGTTAATTCGAATTCACTCCGGCTTACTCCTTCAAAGACCCTGCATCAGTCTGAATCTGGCCAGGCCTGTATACCCGCACGTGTAAAGGTGGAGTAACAGCGTCTGCTCCGCCACCATCATAGTATTTTGCATTTCCCGGCAGTTCTTCAACACTTCGACGCTTTTTTCTCGGGCAGCAGTCTGCCGTCTGCGGAAAAGTATTCGGACACCTACCACATTGTGTGGGCCTGACCCTCCAACCCTGCTATCCCCAATCGCCCCAACCCCACCAGAAAAGACTGGGAGGCGACCCTTCTCGGCTGCTCTGACCTACAGCCCTAAAATGCCCTGGTTGAGCATGTGAGCAGCGGCCGATGCCACTGGAGCCCGATACCAGGGAGCTCCAACCAGTGTTTGTGAGGGGCGGCCTCTTCTCGGTCCAATCATACCTCCCTGCGCCTTTTTTCGACATAATGAAAGCCTTTCCCTACCACCATCACCTCTCGGGCTTCTCAATAAAATGTATTCATAACCAGGAGAACCCGGTTGCGAACGGGCTTCGAAGGCTTGGAGGTAAGTCTTATGGCTGTTCTTTGTCACCTACGCTCACAGTTTACAATGCACTCATTTATAAAAAAAATTACGTACTCCTCAATGAATCTTCACGGTCTGTCGCAAACCTTGGAGGAACGCCTGCAAAGACTACTACCTACGGGTCTCCGAGTGTGTTTGGAAGTTCGTCAAGCTAGGAAGAGCAGTCTCCGTTAGTAGTGTTACGAACAACATAGACCTGCAGGCGCATTTTCAACCTGATAACCCAGCATTTAAGGCACCCATCAGGATCCATGCTTCATAACCGAGATTTATGTCATATGCATCGTTTTTAAACACCGCCGCCAGCTGCTTACATGATAAGAATTTTGGAAGGGAGACACAGAAAATCCCCCATGGCTTTTAGTTTCCCGTACGGTACAGTTGTGTGTCGAAGGCATGATAAGGAAGTCGGACATAAGGAAGCCTAACGTTAGGGCAATTAGAAAGCCGCACAAACACATGCGGTACCCCGGTCACATTTATGTGCATACTGATGGTTCCAATCTTTAAACCTAATCGCCGTCCTTATTTGTGCTTCCGCACCTACATGAGCGACGGACATATTAACTGGCTCACGCGACAAAATCAACGACTGCCGAGATCTACGCTATTTATTTTGCTCACCAGTTCATAACCTCGGTGCGAGAAACGAGTATGCGGATAATCTTTACCCATTCCCAGTACGCGCTGAAATCTTTTGACAGCGCTAGTTTC
Organism: Amblyomma americanum; assembly: GCF_052857255.1. Classification (NCBI taxonomy): domain Eukaryota; kingdom Metazoa; phylum Arthropoda; class Arachnida; order Ixodida; family Ixodidae; genus Amblyomma; species Amblyomma americanum. Next base: position 123,834,196 of record NC_135501.1, on the reverse strand, counting down.
ATACCATGCAAAACTAGACTGGTATATGAATTTCGTGGCTAGGCAAGACTCCAGTGACCTGACTTCTGGCCTTCAGCTCTCGCGAGACGCATTGCGCCGTTTCTTGAAGAACATGCGTAATGAAATAAACGGTAAGCTGTGGTTGGAGCCAAACCATATTTGTTCTGATCTGCAGTTATCGATCCGTTGCTGGGTTTCAATACTCGATTGTTTATCAGTATAACCTTAGAAACACTCCTTCACCGCTTGCGTTCATGAACGGTTTACATGAAGCACTTTCTTCATTGAACGGTTCGCGCTGACAGTTCAAGGTGTGCGTGTTGCCAAGAAAATGACAATGTGGCTCGCCTCTTATTGGGTTGCCGAGTGCACGACAACGTCAGTTCGCGATTAAAGAGAGACTTGATCACTCTTGTCGAAAGACCCTCTAGTCTACAAAAGCTCTTAGGCACGTTGCCGATATAGAACTGCAAAAGCAAGCACTTGGGGCATTGATAGCATTCCTTGAGGACAGCGGCATCCTTGGAAAATACTAGCTTAGGAGAATAGGAGTCAACGCTTGAGCGCTTAACTCTCTTTGAGTGAGTGCTTCAATATCTTTGTTATTTCCTTATCCTATTTTTGCTGCATACAAACTTATTTTTGTTTTCTCTTTACTTTTGAATGAATGTTTCAAAAGCTTTGTTATTTACCTTTGCTGTGTATACTGAAAGTAAGCTTACTTTTTGTAAACCAGCCCGTGTTTATTCATATATCTGGTCTATATTGATTTGTGTACTGTTAGCTTAACATTCAAGGCGTTTTTCTTTGCACAGTAACGTTACTTCTCCTGACGCCGGAACTTTGCTTTCTATTGTGTGTACTGTTTGTATTTCCTTTATGTTAGGTTGAATTGTACATCGTCGGACCAAGTGGCTGCTATGATTTTGTGAAAAGCAGCAGCCGGAGCCGCTATGTAGCAAAAACCTCTCCTTCATTGTTCAAGTAAAAAAAACGCGCACAGCTGGCTCCCTGACACAGTGGCCGCCTCAGGAGCGCTTTGAGGTGCGTGGCCGTAAAGTGAGAGAGAGAGGTAGATGTAAACAGCATGCATTAAAGCTAACAACGTTGTATCAGACACGCGGCAATGAAGCTATAGGCCGCAGCGTTCACAGGGTGAGCAACCTCGTGCCATCAACCACTATTTAACTACCACCTTCCAGAGTTGCAGGGTGGGTGCACTGCCTATCCAGTGTGCGGAACTTGTTCAAGCCGCTTTTATCGGCCCGATACACAAGAGCTTTTGCTCTCTACCTAGGTCTAGCAGTAGGTGAAACGCAGCTAATTTTTTTTCTTTGCGGCCAACCACTGCCGTAGCCAACACTGCGTTGCATGCTATGCATGAAACGGCGTATAATAAAACTAGTGTGTTAATAAACACTTAATGAATTGTCAAAGCGCCAAGCGCACTGCCTGCATCGTAATTATTACAGGAATCGATCGCCGCAAAAAAACATCCATGCAAAGCAAACGAACAACTTTACAAATCCTAAATATATAAGTGAATATCACTGCCGCGTTATTAGCTCCAACCTGAGCTCGGACTTCTTTACATTTCAACGCTACACCTGGGCCGAAGCTCGAAAACAGTGCGCAGTAACCTAGCGGTAACATAAATCATGCGCTTCCAAATGAAGATGTTTGAATACAGTTTTACACTTCGGCTGAATTAGTAAATACTACTTTATGGGAGAGCACGATGACAAGGTCAAGAAGGTTAACTTTAAATGAGTTTTGAATTTAAGCGTAACTCAGTATTTTTAAGCGTAACTCATACTCAGCGCAGGCTGCGTAATAAATATCTGAGCATTAGGTTCTCTCTTAATGTTTTATCCAACGATTGCACAGTAATCAACACTATCATTTATCTAGCAAAACAGTGCAAGATTAATGCACTCAAATAAGGAAGTGAATGCAAATAAGCGGTTTAACTTTCAGCTGTGTAAAACGCCGTGATGTTTTGTTATTCAGGAAACGCTAAGGCGCCCATGTGCTGTGCGATGTCAGTGCATGTTAAACATCCCCAGGTGGCCGAAATTATTCTGGAGCCCTGCACTATGGCACCTCTGCCTTTCTTTCTTCTTGCACTCCCTCCTTTATCTCTTTCCCTTACGGGGCGGTTCAGGTGTTCAACGTTATAGGAGACAGATGCTGCGCCATTTCCTTTCCCCAAAACCAATTAATATTAATAACTTTGTCATTATCAAAGAAAAGGCACATTGACTGTAACTTTTCGATGAGAAGCTGAACTACACTAGATGAAATGGAGAAAGGAAGGAAGGAAGGAAGGAAGGAAGGAAGGAAGGAAGGAAGGAAGGAAGGAAGGAAGGAAGGAAGGAAGGAAGGAAGGAAGGAAGGAAGGAAGGAAGGAAGGAAGGAAGAAGGCAGTGATAAAATTGAGAAACAGGCGCCGATTTGGTGAGGCGGTGGTGCTCAAAATCTATATTCAGTGGAGAGTTTGCAAGCCTAAAAAAATTAATGTACATTAGCTCAGCTAATCCAGGATATACAAAGCGAAATATTTCGGTATTCACTGTGTTCATTGACATTGGCGTTGACAATGTTCTAGACGGCGATGGCTTTGTGGAAGGGAAGGGGGCATTACTGGCTCGCTGGCTATGCGGACGCCTCATTTTTTCTTTCATACATGTGGCGGTGTTGAGAGCGAGAGAGAGAGATGTGGCCAGATTACATTAGCGCTGAAAGCGTTGTGGCTGACATTCAGCACTGCAGCAATAGCTAGGCCGCAGCGTTCATTTGGTGATATCTCTCTTGATCAACCATTAACTGCATGCTCCCAGGGGGGCCGGGAGGGCGCGCTGCCTAACCACTGTGCGGAACGCAATCAAAGCAGGCTTTTGGCGTTCAACACCAACGCCGCGCATATGAAATAATAATAATAATAATAATTGGTTTTGGGGGAAAAAATGACACAGTATCTGTCTCATATATCGTTGGAGACCAGAACCGTGCCGTAAGGGAAGGGATGAAGGAGGGAGTGAAAGAAGAAAGGAAGAAAGGGGCGCCGTAGTGGAGGGCTCCGGAATAATTTCGCACACCCGGGGATCTTTAACGTGCACTGACATCGCACTGCACACGGGCGCCTTAGCGTGTTTCCTCCATAAAAACGCAGCCGCCGCGGTCGGGTTCGAACCCGGGAACTCCGGATCAGTAGTCGAGCGCCCTAACCACTGAGCCACCGCGGCGGGGCGCGCATATGAAAGCGAGATTGCAGTCTTCACTCACCAACGGAGCCGGATTGCGCCTTTCTTTCCCTGACAATAAACGTCTTTTGCAAAGTTCTCAACGACAATGAACTCTATGAACGCCCTCGGCTAACTTATTTTGTTTGGTTTTTGAGGAAAAGAAATGGAACAATAACCGTTCCACATATCTCGGTGGACACCCGTACAGCGCCATAAAGAAATGGATAAAGGAGGCAGAGAAGATAGAGAAAATAGAAAATTCAAAGTTGCATTTTTAGGAAGGGCGCCACGCTGCCGGAACACCCGTGTCTCGGTGCTACTAGTGGCGCATGGACAGTAGTCACCAGGGAGCGAGCGAGAGAGAAACATGCGCGGCTAGGCGCGTATTGTGACGTCATGTGCCTTCTCGGTGCACCGCCACAGCGAAATCGCAAGATTGCGGTCAGTAAAGCTTTCGCTTTAAAACTAAAAATTAAAAGGCGCCCGTGTGCTCTGCGATGTCAGTGCACGTTCAAGATCCCTAGGTGATCGAAATTGTTCCGGAGCCCTCAACAAATGCACCTCTGCCTTTCTTCTTTCAATCCCTCCTTTATCCATTCCCTTACGGCACGGTTCAGGCGAAAAGGATATACCAGAGAGGCACTGCGCCACTTCCTTTCCCCAAAAACCAATTATTTTATCATTGTAATCTGCATTTTGAGGAAAGGCGTGGCGCTGCGCAGCGGCGGAAGACCTCTGGCTCGGTGCTACTAGTAGTGACTAGGGAGCGAGAAAGAGAAAGAAATATCGGCGGTGAGGCACGCGTTGTGACGTCGTGCTCCTCCTCGGAGTGCCGCCACAGCGATATCGCTAGTTCGCGACCGGGAAAACATTATCTCTAAAAGGGGCAATTTGCATAGGTGGGGCCCTTAGTCCGGGACCGCGCTGGACGGGGCCGCTACTCGCGCCCGTCAGACGGAGCCCTTTGAGACTCCAGCCACGAGCAGTTGAGGAGTAAGTCAGATGAATCTAAAATCGCCGTCGCCATAGGAAATCAATAAGAAACGCTAATGGTCATAGATTGGTGGCCTCACTGACATATCCAATTGGTGATTGATTGGTGACGACACTCATAAATACAAGATGCCAGCCAATAACAATAATTATTACATGACGTCATTAATTCATCCTAGGAAGGCGGCCGACTTAGGCCCTACGTGATTAGGACACCACAATCTTATATATCAACGAAATTTGGGTGCCAATAATGAGGTCAATACCCACTGTCGCGTACAGAGGAGAAGCCATATTATTCTGACTTATATTCAAAATTCGCGGCGTACTTTTGGAGCCTCAAATGAACGATGCCGGCGCATTTTGGCTGTCAATGATGACGTTACGGCACATTGTGGCTGTAATAAGTGGAAGCACGTGATTATGACGTTAGGAGACAAAATGGCGACATAGTTTCGCTTTCTCAATTACAATATGGAGCATCTCGGTGTGACGTCATGCCATAGCCTGGATGGTGGCCATAAAATTTGTTGTGGAAGCGCACCCTCCTTGCAAACGGATGTTACAAACCAACGAAATTTACAGGTGCTCTCGACAACCCTTGTTGCGGTTAGCATGCGTACCAGAAAACACCTACCTTTGATGATGCAAGCATCTAAAAAAGACAGAATAGCCATCAAACACAAAAGACGCGCACGAACACGCATTCATACCCTTTCTTTCATCTAACCTAATAATTAATATTAATATCGCCGCGGAATTGAGACTTACTGCGTCTTTCCTTCCCTTCAAATCAATTTTCAGAGAACACTTCTTTTCACGTGTCTCTTTTTGCACTTCCTCTTCGAACTGTTTTTTGGCATTCGCTATGAACCGACTAGCCCAATGTCGTGTCTTACCTCTGAAGACGTCTCGGAAAGACAAAACATAGCACTAGACAGGACGTAAGGCTGAGCACATCGCAAACAGGAAGTGCCACTACGTTTTGAAGTATTTCTGTTCCTTGACATTTGTGGAAAGAGCTGATTAACGGTGCCGGTTCATCGTTTTAGAATTCTATAAGCTTTGTATTCATATCAGAAAAAAGGACCTCATACCAAGAGGTTCCGCCATATATTGCATTGCGGTGAGGTATCGACTGCTCAGAGAAGTCAAATGAACTCATTCTTGCAAATGCCACTGCAGGACTTCCCAATAGATAATTGCGTCCTAAAAATGGAAGAAGCAACGATCTATTATTTCAGTAACACCACACTGTCGGCAGTTCACAGATGACACATAAATGGCGTTTTTCTGAATGTAAGTTTTCAATGGGCGCTGTTTTCGTAAATAAATTGTAAAAGTTTGAGGGCACAGTCGGCATGGGCAAAGAATTAACACAATTTGTCAGCAGAATTACTCGAAACATATGATGGTAAGTGTTGCGAAAAAACAAAGCGAGTAATATTATGCCTTGCATAAAGACGGACTAGGCCAAGCCAGCGCTGGCAGGCCGGCGAAGATGATCACGTTGCATGGCTTCCTTGGAAGAACTCCGAATAATACTTGGAAAAACCCCGGCGAATAGATCAATAGAAATCCCGGCACAGTAAATATAAGTGTTAATAAGTGTTAATACTGAGCCGGCTCTACGGAAGTTAGGGTCTTGTCCGGCTCAATCTGTTGTCATCCTGATTCAAGATCCGCCCTTCATAGGATAGAGCGCGGATTCCACACTGATGCCTTGTCTATAAGCTCTCTGCACTTGGTGCAGAATCTGCACAGCAGAGGCTTTACTCCATATTTCCAATGGGTGCCCTCTCATATAGGAGTCAGCGGCAATGAGGAGGCATAGAGCCTTGCCCATGAAGCTTTGTCAAGGAATCCATCAAAAAGAGTACCTCAAAATAGAAACATTGTCTACAGGAGAACGGTTCTCGATCATTTCAGTTCCCTTAGGAGTGCGCCCCATAAGCCATTTGAGACCAAGTGACTTAGAAGATCCCAGGCGACTCTACTGCACCGAATTCGCACGGCCTCTGTTCGCACTACTGCCTGGATGAATGAGACCGGCATGCGATCGTCTCCGCTATATACTTTAAGTGGTGTGTGTGGTGATATCGATCATTATAGCGTAATTATAATGTATACTGCCCAGATTACAACACGGGAAGTTATGTGATGTTAGCTTCCTTCAGGAAGACAGGAACCCTTGACAGTACAGTTTAGAACATTGTCTACCCGAATTGAAACCAGATATGCGGAAGGGACGCTGCACACCTTCTTTTAACATTACTGCATGACGCTGATCTTGTTTCTAAATGGTGGCAGCAGGAACCGAATATGGTCTACTGTGATTGAATGTATGCGTAGATGGTGACTTCTGGAGTGGACTGTGATGAGGACTGTGTGGAGTGATTGTGTGCCGCAGAATAAGCAAGGCTAATCCCACCTGTAGCTTTCAAGATCTCAACTCAACTGTTTTTCTTTGAGCATTCATGCGCATGTAGCAATACACATGAGTGAGTTTCTTCTGTCGCTTCGCAAGGTGGCAAAGATTACAGGTCCTCGAAACCAGGGCAAGGGGTGCCACCACTAGTGTAACCGTGAAAGGCAAAGCGACAATGCGACGCGGAGTTCCGCTTGCACGAAGTGCAGCGAAAGAGCCAACCTTTACTACTTTTACTTGAAGAATTGAAAACGTTGACACAGTCTGGAGGGTGGGCACACGAAACCTAAGCATTTGAACTCACGCGCGAACCACGATGGTGGAACTCCGTCGTTTGAGCTTATGGCGTAAAATTTAACGGCAGTCCGTTCGGCTTGTTGAAGTAGTAAGCGACAGATCCTAGAGAGATGTTGAGATCTTCAGTGTTACGGCTGTGGGTTTGACCACCTCTTTTTCCAAAACGGCTGGTAGACGTGCCAACGACCCAGCAAGAAAACCTGATTAACCCTTTCGCAGCTGACTGCGCCTTGTGTTAAACTGCAACACTCTCTTGCGCTGTGTATTGTATATCGTCGTCTTCAACAACACTTCCGTCGGTGGAGCAAAGAGATCAGATAAGCTTAAACGCAATAAGGGCTCACGCTGAGTCTAAACCGGTTGCTAGACGTGCCGACTGTCCAGCAAACAAACGAGATTAAATCCACGCTTTCGCATGTCTACTCGGTTTACCAACTTTAAAAACTTCCTACTGTTTTGCTAACCTCCCAGTGAGACGAGGTTAAGCGAGCAGTAGGCGTTGAAATTTTCACCATTTTGTAGAGAAAGCTACACTATGGGGGCATTTTGAGCCTTCAGCGTTTCGTCGCCGGGGCCACAGTGGCGGCGCCGCCACACAGCTTGGTAACCTGGTTGGCTACGTGGTGTGGAGGAGCTGCCGGCTGCGCGGCACGCCGGCAAATACGAGTGAGGGGGATTGGGCACAGGGAGACAGTGAATTCACTTCCAGGAACGAAGATAAAGAAGGAACGCCCAGCGCAACAGAGCAGCTAAGGAATGACTGCAATTCGACTGAGTGAGTTCCACTCGGCCAGTAGTAGCTATCGCGCCAATCCAGCTTTAAGCAGATCTAAAACACTGCCAATTTTTTTTATTTTCGTTAGGCACAAGGTTGCCTTCTCTTCTGCTGTGGTTGGAATGCACATATAAGTTCTGAGATAAAAGTTTGCGGCGTAGAAGCATTAGACAAAAAATGCAGTGGCTTAGCTAGGCTATGCCAGGACATATGTAACATAGGCAAGTGTGAAACTCCCTGGTTGGCCTTGTTCACATATTCCACAACGTATGAAGCACAGACATAAACGTCCAGTATAACCTGTATGTTCATGATTGATTTCAGCACCGAGGCTATCCAAGGATTTAAGGGTTCGCGTGGTGGTGGTAAAACTTAATTGCTGCAATATAGGTTGGGAGCCACAGAGTGGCCCCGCTACATGGTCGGCGTCCCTAGTCCGGGACATCGCATGACAATGCCCAGTCTCTCGCCCGTTTCACCAGAGCCCTTTGGGACTCAAGCGAGGAGCAGTTGAGGAGGGCAGTCTCCTATGCCTCTCCGGAAGGGGTAGGGGAAGGAGGAGGTGGGGATTTTGAGTACATGCCCACACCATGTGGAAGATATCACAGGTCTCCCCACAGTGCGGGCATCGCCCATCCGTGTTAGGATCGTAATGCTTTAAGATTGCAGGACAGAGCAGAGTACCTGTCTGCAGGCGCCTTAAAGTTCGCTCCTCCGTCTTACTCAGTCCCTTGGCAGGGGCCGGGAAAAGGCGGTGGTTGTCGCTATAATGCGTTATTATTTCCCTGAATCGCAGCAGCGGCTGGTTAGTCTCCGAGCCAGAAGAGCTGGGATGAGGAGCCCAATAAATAAGCCCTCGGGCAGCCGCGTCAGAGGCCTCATTACCTCGTACGCCCTAATGGCCAGGAGCCCAAATGATTCTTTTCGGTGTTGGATCAGTGGCAGTCCGTCTTAGAATGCAAGCAGCTAAGGGGGAGATATCCCCAGCCAAGTAATGATCACATGCTTTTCGGGAGTCCGTAATGATGTTTCTCGAATAGGCGTGGGCGGCAGCAAGCGCTATCGCTACTTCCTCGGCTCGCATTGAATTCGGGGCTCGAAAAGAGAGTCCATCGACGTGCATTTCCTGGTGAACAGCAGCGGTCGTGTAAAATCCCGTGGGCGACGGCCCTGCTACGTCTACATAATATACACCGGGTCGGGAGCCGTGTTGTCTCTAAAGAGCCCGAGCCCGCGCTTGTCTATTTTCGTGCATGTCGGTGTCCATGTTACGGGGGAGCGGGGAGACCCAGAGCATATTGCGCCACAGTACCGGGATACGCTCCGTCTTTTCAGGAGTGCAGTCATGTTGGATGTGTAAGCGGTTTAGCAGGCGGCGCCCAGGGGCCGTCTGCATGAGCCGCGTGTATTGGTTCACGAGGTGGGCCTCCCGCAGCTCCTGGTAGGAGTTTAGCACCCCCAATGCCTTCAGTTTGGCATTAGAGGTAGCCACCGGGAGATCCAGGGCTCGCTTAGTTGCCTTGCGGATGATGGCGTATATTCGCGCCTCGTCTTGCTTAGTAGTGCGGAGATATTGCACGGCGTAGAGGATCCGGCTAGTCACGAAGGCATAGACGAGCCGAAGCGCGTCCCTGCCCCACAGACCGCCCCGCTTGTTGGAAACGCGGCAGATCATACGCCCTACCTACGTTATGCCGTTATGCCGGAGACGTTATGCCGGATACTGGCTGACTACGACATCCAAGTTGCCCATGTCCCATCAAGCAAGCTCAGAAACTATTTGGTACGAGCAAAGGACCCGCTTGAAAAGACCAGCTACCCTGGGGTAGTTTACAAAATTCCTTGCAAAGAATGCGGTGCAGCCTATATAGGCGAAACAGGGGACTTCAGGGGACGATTCAAAGAACACCAGCGTGACGTCAAAAACAAAAAAGTGACTTCTAACGCTCTCGCCGAACACCAGCAAAACACGGGCCACTTGATTGACTGGGATTGCACGCGCATACTTGAGAAAGAAAAATCATTATCTACTCGTCTGCTCAAGGAATCCCTTCACATACAAATGACAAGCCAAGCGATTAACAGGACGCAGGGCAATCTACCCGAGATATACATCCGCGCGATACGCAACGTTTTCCCTACATAAGCAGCAGCCCGTCTCGTTTTTCATCCCATTGTGAACAAGGCACCCGTAGTGGTGCCGAAACGTCAATTCTCTTACGGTTATTTTTTTCCTTTATGACTTTGGCGAGTGTTCGTTTAAAAGGATATGCTGAATTTCCCTCGCCAGACGGGTTTCCGTCGAACCCTCAACTATACGCCCTACCTGTTCGCCTACTCTCTTGAGTTTCACAATAGTGGAGTCCGGTTTGAGTATGTGGTGAATGAAAAGACCCAGAATACGGAGCTCCTCCACCTCTCTAATAGGACCTCCTGACAGAGAGATGTGAATTGCTGTCCTATCCTTTGGGTTCACTCTGACATACAGAAGCTCTGATTTCGCTGGAGCACATTGGAGCCCACAGTCTATAGCATACGCATCGACTATGGAAGCGGCCTGCTGAAGGCGGGCCTCCATGTCCCCAAGGCTCTCCTCAGTGGTCCAAATTTTAATGTCATCTGTATATAACGCGTGCTGAATGCCTTCCACCCGGGCCATTTGGCTTGGGAGGCGCATCATAGCTATGTTGAACAGGAGCGGTGATAACACCGCTCCCTGAAGGGTACTCCGTGTTCCGATCACGTAAGGGCCGTATTCCTCGCTTTCAATCCGAAGGAAGGCCTAGCGATTAGTCAAGAAATCTCTTACATACGCGTAGGCCCTAGCCCCACAATCGGTAGAACTCAAGTTCTCTAGACTAACTGCATGTTGTTCTTCGGTTTATTGAGCCCTTCGCAGAAGCCTCTCGGTCGCAATCGATCGTTCATCACGGGCCGTCTTCACTGAAGCAGAACTCAGGTCTCTCCTCCGGCTGCGGCCACTGCTGCTAGCGGTCGAGACACCGGACATTAAACGTGCCTGTCCCGCGGCGGCATATTCACAGCGGCGATTGACCAGTCGTTCAGCGCGCTGTTCGACTGTTCAGCGCGTGTTCGACTGTTTCCTGGTCGATTCATTTCCTCTTCATCTCGTTCCGCTGTCGATTTCAGGCCTCCTCCAGCTTATCAGAATTTTCGCCGTCCATACTGTCGCCTCAACCGTGGTTGTGGCGCACGCCAGCTTTTTCAATCCTGTGATATCTTATCGCGCGTGCGACGCAGCTGTGGAAGCCAGCGCAGGCGAGCGCAACGACGACGAATGTGGTGTCACGCCCTACCAAATGGCGGCGGCGGCGATCGGCACGGTGTGACGTCCAGTGTCTCAATGGAGTACCACCATGCGAAATCGCAAGTTTGTGGGCAACAAAGTTTTCGCTTTAAAAACATTTACCGCTGAAAACCTGCACAGTTGTGTCTCTTCAGTCAGCGGCACCCGGAGCTTTGGTGTTGTGCAGAGCATCAATGCGCTACTAACATTATATCATGATGCAAAAGCTTGTTCTCTGCAATAGCGCTGGTCAATGATCAGAACATCATTTGATAAACCTATTCATTCGATGTATTATTGATTTGTAAAGTGAAGTAAATATTCATTGCTGAGTAACTGCCAAATATTACAAATCTGCTCCATCTTTGAAGGTTCTCGTAAAAAGAAAATTTTCAATCACTGTTCCCACATTGAGTGATTGATCATTACGCTCTGGCCCTACCTCATGTTAGCCGTACTTTTTAGCTGAGCTGGTAGACTGACTGCGCCGGGGATCCGTTGGCTCAGCGTTCGAAGCCCTAAGCAGAAAGAATTTTTATTTGGATGCGATGTTTCTAAAGAACAATTCTTGTCTAGCCTTCGAACGCTGAGACACCTGCTCACTGGCACAGACACCCTACCAGCGCAGCTAACCGGTATGGCTAGCATGAGGCAGGGCAGCTCCACTATGGCACCTCTGTTCCTTTCTTCTTTCGCTCCCTCCTTTATCCCTTTTCTTACGACGCAATTCAGGTTTCCAATGATGCATGAAACAGATACCGCACCATTTACTTTCTGCCCAAACCAATTATTAATTATTATTACGAAGTTTCTGTGCAAGCTTTTCTTTGTAGCCCTCTAGCAGCGCTTGGGTCGATGCCACTGAGCAATTACTCTCTTAGACTAAATACATTTTCACTGGTTGTGCTTTGAAAAGAAGACAAGCATTGACTGGGAAGTACACACGAGAAGAATTTTCTGGTAAGGTTAAATACCTGTAAGCATGTAGAAAGCTTTGCATCAATATATGCAGAAAATTTACTTTTGTAAAGAATTGAACATTGAGAGAAAACAAGGGTTTTCATCGTAACTACCATTTAACAAACAGGAAGTCTGAACTGACTTGCGCAGCTTCAAAGTCATAGTGGCCCCTCCTACCCGCGGTACGCATCAATTCTGTTCAAGCTCAGAAAATATACCTGTATACAGAAGATAACTTGTGCACCTAATGAATATACCGAACGCCAGCGATGACATCAACTACCCACTTCGCAATGAACAAATATTAACGAAGGTTCACTCTCGGCAGAATTTATTTTGGGACAATATGAGGGAGCCCGATGACAAGGGTTCGAAGGCCTTCAGTTCTCCAAATGTGGAGTAGCAGCGCCATGTCCAAACGGTAGCAGCTACTAATGTAGAAAGCGCATTGAAATGTAGTGAAATGCGCCGCACACAAATACGTAGGTAGATAAGTGCCTGCACACACAGATCCGAGTTAAAAACACAAACAGCAACACAGAAACCTCCATCATACTGCGAATGGAACCATCAACCTATTCCTACTGTTTTCTATGACCCTTCAAGAAACGTTCGAAGGTGCGCTGGGATTTTGAGTGATTGTAGTTAATTTCTAACCACTTGAGTGCGTGCTGCACAAAAAGTTTGGGCATCTTGCATTTTCTATTGACTCGCACAAGTGGCCATACAACTATTGTAGCCAAAAATTTTAATCTTCAAGCACACAGTTTGGAAGGGAAACCCGCAGAAGGTCAAATTTCAGTGCGAATGAAAACTGGTTATTGAGGAAAGCAAATATCCCAGTACCTGTCTGCCACATTTTATGGACACCCGATCCAAGCCTTTAGGGGAAGAATAATGGAGGTAGTGAAAGAAGACAGTGGAGGGCTGCGGAGTAATTTTATGTGGCGATCTTGAAGTGCACTGTTAGAACACGCAGCACGAGCGCCTTTTCATCTCCATTGAAACACTACTGCCGCGGTCGGGTTCGAACACGATGACAGTGAAGGAGTAAGGGGTTTTCAAAGAAATAATATTAAAAAGGAGGGAAAAGATTTTGCAAGCCCCGGCGTCTGCCATCAATACTAAAGCACCTGAGCTGGGGCAGCAGACATAAAGGATAGCAGGCAGAATGGAGAAATGAAATAAAAAAGGTGAGCGGACAGGAAGAGAGAATAGGAGAGGTAATATACACAAACTATTTACTCAATAAGAAATGCGTCCAGGTTGAGCGCGTGATTAGTTCGTGCTTGTGAAATTCCAGGGTATACAAAGCGAAGGATATCGCCGTTCACAGTGTTCATTGGTGTTGGCGTTGACAATGTTCTAGACAGCGATGGCTAAGAGCAAAGGAAAGGCGCATATTTCGCTCCCTGTTTATGTGGAATCCTCATTCGTGATTTGATACGGGAGGCCCGGGTTCGAACCCGACCGCGGCGACTGCGTTTTTATGGAGGAAAAACGCTAAGGCGCCCGTGTGCTGTGTGATGTCAGTGCACGTTAAAGATCCCCAGGTGGTCGAAATATTTCCAGAGCCTTCCACTACGGCATCTCTTTCTTCCTTTCTTCTTTCTCTCCATCCTTTATCCCTTCCTTGACGGCGCGGTTCAGGTGTCCTACGATATGAGACAGATACTGCGCCATTTCCTTTCCCCCCCCCAAAAAAACAATTATTGATACGGGAGGGCTCGGTGGGAGGAGCGCGGTGAAGGCGGGGGACTGAGTCGGCTTCTTTTAAAGCCATCGGTCGTTAACGGGAAAGACACTCGCGGGCATTGCTTCAGGCACTGAGTTGAGTCCAAAACTTGAGTCCAAAACTGTCTAATATATCGTTGGACACCTGAACCGCGCCGTAAGGGAAGGGGGAAAGGAAGGAGTGAAAGAAGAAAGGAAGAAAGAGGTGCCGTAGTGGAGGGCTCCGGAATAATTTCGACCACCTGGGGATATTTAACATGCAGTGACATCGCACAGCACATGGGCGCCTTAGCGTTTTGCCTACATAAAAAGGCATCCGCCACAGTCGGGTACGAACCCGGGAACTCCGGATCAGTAGTCGAGCGCTCTAACCACTGAGTCACCGCGGCGGGTAAGAAAACAGTAAAACACAGACAAAACAAGCAGCACGTACACCCCCTCTCGTGGACTACAAGGGGTTAGCCTAGCCGGATGGAACTAACCGACGAAGATAACGTGCACGTTGCCGTGATCTTGCACTGCCCTACCAAGGCGACGACATACGGGCGGGTCATAAAGGACCCCGTAGAATATCTGATAACGGTCCCAATTGGACTTATTTGAGGCTGTGACACTGCCCGTCCAGCCAGCGGTTTTCCCAGCGTTGCTGATCAGGAGGGCCCCCGGATCCGGCGTCCCGGAGGTCCTGCCTGCTGTCCTGCTGCCCGGCGCTGCGCTCCTGCCGTGGTCACCCGGGCGAAGCCATGGAGCGACCCTGCCCAGCTGTGCGCCATACCAAGGCGCAATGCCTTCTGTTCACTGTGCCCGAACCTGTTCCAGCCGACCGCCTCATCGACATCCTCGAGGAGGTGGTCGGAGTCCATAGGTTGACCTTCCTTCAGAACCTCAGAGGTTTGCGTTTCCTGGCCGCCGTAGCCTCCATAGCGCATGTTAACAAGATGCTGGCGACAGGCTGCCTGCTGATCGCCGGCAAAGAAGTACCGCTAGAACAGATGGGAGTTCCGGTGGTCCACGTGCCGGTTTACCTTCTTCCATCGTGCGTGCGCGACGCCGACCTGGTCGCCGCATTCGCGCCGTACGGGAAGGTCCGGCTGGTCACTGAGACGGCCTTCCTGAGCAAGAACAGCATCGGGAACGGGACCCCCCTCGTCAGGTTGGAGATGACCAAGTCTCCACCCAACTTCCTGACGGTGGCCGGGACTCGAGCGATGATCGAGTATCGCGGCATGAGGCGTGTCTGTTCCCGTTGGGGAGGAGAGGGGCACTTCGGTGCTGCCAGCAAGCAGGTGCGCTGCGGCCGGTGCGGCGCTTACGGGCACGTGGGTGCGGATTGCAGGCCTGTATGTAAGCGCTGCGGTGGGGCCCACCCCATGCCCGACTGCGTCCGGCCGCTTTCCTACGTGGCGGCGGTGGCATCTGGGCCTGCCAAGGCGCCCCAGGAGCCAGGGGATGAACCCGAACTGGTGCGGTCCCCTCAAGCGTATGGCTGCGTTTCCGGCGGCACGGCGGAGGAGGTTGCGGCGAGCCCTTTGGACCCTGTGGTCAAGCAGAACGACGCCGTGACGAGCCCCGCGGAGGCCCAGGTGGGGAGTGAGCTGACGGGCTCCTCGTCTTCGCAGTCGCCGACGGAGCAGTCGGAGGGCGCCTCTGACGCCGAGAGGTCGGCTTCGGCCGACTCCGACGACTCGCCGGGCGAGCCGTCTCTTGTGGACCCCCCGAGCTTGGAGGTCTCGCTCTTCGAGGTGCCGATGGCACAGCAGCAGGACGGCTTCGAGACAGCCACTGAGTCGCCTGCCTCGCCCTCTCCCAGTGACGCCCTAAACACGCCGGTCAAGGGCGGCCAAAGCACCGACAGCGCGAGCGACTCGCGACCAAAGGCCCCACACATCCCGGTGGCTGTGGCCCCGCAAGCCCCGTGCGCCGCGAAATTGGTGCGAGCGAGGGTGCGGAAAACTCTGGTCTTGGACGACTTCAAACGCCCACACTCGTCAGGGTCTGATGGCGGCGCCACTCCTTCCGGCACCCCTGCGCCAAAGAAGGTGAAGACGGCGGGTGATTAGGGCGCCCTTAAGAAGTCTCCTAAACGCCACGCATTCTCCATGGCGTCATCGCTCCGGCTTTAGGCCGTCTCGGCCTCCCTCCCTCTCTCTTGCGTGGCGCAGGCTAGTGCTCTGCCTTTCTGGCGCTCGCCCAGCGCAGCTATCTTATCGGTGCGCTGGCTGGACAGCATGGCTTGCGAACGATGGACTGTGCGTTTGTTGCGGTGTGTGTGCGCGAATGTGACTGTGTCTGTGTTTGCACAGCCGCGTGTGCCACACGGACCTTTCTGAGGCCCGTAATTATCAGCGCATCGTCGCCCGCCTGCTGCCACCTGAGTGCCGACAGCCGGAGCCCCAGCGCGGAGTTGCGCCGCGTCCTGGAGCGCTGCCCCTACGCCGGTGTTGGGTCTCGCCAAAAGACTTTGCCTGACGAACTTTACCGTGAGTCCGTATTGTTTTCCTCGTCTTTTAAGTTTCCATGTTTTGGTTTGTGGTCCGGGTTTTCTCCTCTGTATTTATAATGGCATCTTTTCATTTTGCTTTCTTTTACTTGCAAGGCTTTGGCCATCCCGATAAGCCGTGGGAGGTGCTCCACCTTGCGCGGGCACACCGGGTAGATATTTTGTTCTTGCAGGAATGCAATTTTCGCACTCCTGCCGACGTTTTGCATTTTCGTCCACGTTCTGATGTCGAAGCCTTCTTTTCCTTAACGGACTCGCGGTGTTGTGGCGTGGGCGTGATTTTCCTCTCACCGGCGTACAGGTCTGGTGCACATTGCAATTTTGGCATTGACGGGCGCGTCATTGTAGTCGATGTGTTTTTGGACGGCCGGAGGGTTCGCTTTGTTAACGTTTACGCACCAGTAACGCGTAGCTTGACGAACAATTTCTTCCGGTTGATCGCATCGTATTTTCTTGATGATGTGCCCCATACCTTGCTCGGGGATTTCAACTTTGTCCTCGACACGTTGCGTAATGTCGGGGGGCCTGGCCACGGTGCCTCTAACTACCATGCGAAGGAGCTGGGCAAACTCGTTCGCCAGAGCAGTCTCCAGAACGCGTGGGTCGCTCTATATAGCTATGACTTTGCCGCCACGCGTGCCCGCGGCCAGAGTGCGAGCAGGAGAGACCGCGTCTACCTTCCCTCCGCTCTGGTTTCGAGTTTAACTGTTAGAGTGCGCGGTTGTGCCGTTCCCGCCGGAGCGCGTGAACTTAGCGATGATTTTCCATCTACGTCTCTTTGCGGGCTACGCCCGGTCGCGCCACCGGCCCCTCACGTGGCGCATGGATGCTTCCGTTTTACACGATACCTGTGCCTTCGCGGAATTTCGTGCCGAGTTGGCGGCTTCAGTTGACGTGGTCGCACACTTTACTCCCGAAGTGTGGGACGCCTTGAAAGGTTCGTGGAGGGATATGTTGATTCGGGCAGGGGGAGCTCGCCGTGCCGGTCTGACCGGCGCGCTTAACGACATCTTGCGCCGAATGCGCATTGTGAAGGCGGCCGGAGAACTGACTTTTGCCATGCGCGAATACCGCGGAAAAGGACAAACTGGATGTTTTAATCAGTAAAGGGATAGAAACAGCACGAGGTTTACCACCCTGTGCGCCAACAAACAAGATTTTGAGTCTCGGTGTTTCGAATACCCTCGAAGAGCTCATTGAGGCTGCAAGGACCTCGCAGTATCAGAGACTTTTACGCAGTCGTACTGGTCGCAGCATTCTGGAGAAGCTGGGGCACGAGCCTCGAGGGTGCTCGAGACGTACGGACCCGGTTACTAGGCAGGTTAGGGACAGATAAAGATACCCCCACTCCCCAAAAACATGCATCCCATCTACCATGAGAGCCGTAGGAAGGAAAGAGCAGTAGCGTTGCAAGCCCGCTTTCAGGGTAGACAGGATGTCTTGTATACGGATGCCGCGCAATGCACAAACAGTTCTGGGCACATTTAGGTAGCCACTAGGGAAAACGGAGGCCCGGTAGCGTGCTGCAGCACCAGACACTCGACAGTAACGGAGGCGGAAGAGTTGGCCGTTGCGCTGGCTCTAACTCAACAACAGGTTAAAATTATCGTGACTGACTCAAAATCAGCGATTAGAAACTTTGACGCGGGCTGCATTTCAGCTACAGCAGCACGAGTGTTGGCCGGCAGTCCACCACCGGCACAACTGGTAGCGCTCATCTGGACACCCGTGCACCAAGGGTTGAGGGGAAACGAGAAAGCGCACGCACTGGCCCGAGGATTAGCTACTTTCCGGGATCCCAGTGGCGTCTTGTGCACAACCCCTTCCCCCTCGCGCGATGAGGAGCTCCTACAGTTCGAAGACGAACTTAACACGCATCAGGAAATCCTAAACCATTACAAATTAGGCCGAGCGGTACTTCCAAAAGCAAGTAAGCAGCTAACCAAAAACGAAGAGGTTGCGTGGCGCAAGCTCCAAACCGGATTATTCCCTAACCTTCAGCTTTATAGCAAGTGGCACCCTGAGATTCTCAGCCCCAGGTGCAAACGTTGCGACGGCATAGCGGACATGATCCATATGGTATGGACATATCCGAGCTTTGGACAACTAGACCGAACAGATGAGTCCTGGGAGGCACTCCTTCACAACGAGGACGAAACTGAACAACGTGAAGTCATCCGTCTCGCCCTTGCCGCTGCTGAGATCCAAGAGATCCCGGTCGGCGGCTGAGGGGGAGGACATAGCTGGGACCGAGCGGCGCCTTGGTCCCAGCCATGTCGGGACCGGGTGCTAATAAATGGTATTTCTCTCTCTCTCTCTCTCTAGACACCTTGCGCGTGCGCTACCACCGCGTCGTGGAGGAAAGTGCTCGTGCGTCTCGTTTGGCGGGCGGCTGTCGACTGCCGCTGGATGATGTCGCCGACCTAGCTTATGCACGCTCCTTTAGTCGGAGGAACGCGCGTCCGCCACGCATCGAGCAAGTGTCTCTCGAAGACGGCGCGACTTCGTCGGCGCCTTACGAGACTCAGCGTGTTTTCGCATCGCATTTTGTGGCAGTGCTATCGACGCGAGGTCAGTCAATTGAGGACTTTGAAGGAGCGGTCGCTACCTTTTCCGGTTCGCTTCCCCAGCTCTCAGACTACGCCTGCGGCGCACTTTGTTCCCCAGCAACGTTACAGGAAGTTCTCGCAGCCATGCGGGCGATGAACCAGTCCACCGCTCCCGGACCAGGCTGTTTAGTGGCAGGCTTTTATTCGGGTTTTGTTGACATCCTCGCGAGCTTGCTGCTCCGGCTGGAGAATAGCCTTTTCGTGTCGCGGCAGAAACCAGCTTCTTTCAGTGTGGACCGGATATTGTTGTTGTTGAAGGATAACATGCCACCTTCGCACCTTGGGTGCTGGAGGCCCATTACTCTCCTTAGCAGCGACTACAAGCTCGTCGCCACGCTACCAGTTAGGCGGTTGCGGGTCTTTTTGGGCAATCTAGTCAGCCCCTTCCAATCTTGTGCCATTCCGGGCCGATCTGTCTTCGCCTCTTTGACGTTAACGCGGGACGTATTCGCTTACGCCTGCGCGAAACGGGTCAGCGGTGTCTTCGTATCGCTCCATCAGGCCAAAGCATTTGACAGCGTGGAGCACGCCGTGCACGGTGCTGCGCTGCTTTGGCCTGCCGGAAAAGTTCGTCCAGGCCGAGCAGGTACTATACAGCAGCCGGACAAGCCAGCTGTTCAGGAACGGCACTTTTGCCGGTGAGTTCGCAGTGACGCGTGGAGTGCGGCAGGGGTGCCCGCTTTCGCCGGCCCTCTTTGTGCTGTCACTCGACCCGCTCTAACGGAGGGCAGTATTGGACAGGCACATTTGCGGCTTCCCCATGGTTCGCCAGTAGTCTGTCGTTGTCTCCACCTACGCGGATGACATTTCTGTCTTTGCCAGGGACAGAGACAGCTTCCTGGCTTTCGTGCGCATATTCGAGGAGTACGCTTCTCTCTCAGGCGCCCCGCCTCAACCCGACCAAGAGTAGTGCACTCGCCTTTGGTTCCTTTCGGTGTCCCCTGCCCGCGGCGGTGCCCTTCATTGACGCAGTGCGAATTCTGGGGGTCTTGTTCGAGCCGGGTTGAGTCTCGCCCCGCGCCTGGGACGAGGCAGTGTCACGGGTCACCTCGGCCCTCTCGGATGCAGCCCCTTTCTGCCTTTCATTAAGGGCCGGGGTCGAGGTGGTCAAGACTCGTGCGAACGCCTTCGCCATGTACGTCTCGCGCGTCGCGATAATTCCGCGCCGTACTGCAGCCCGTCTCGCTTCGCTTGTGGGCACTTTTGTGTGGGACGGCAAGACACCTCTCGTCGTTCGCCCCCTGCTGTCTCTACCAACGTGTAGGGGAGCCTTTGGCTCCCCTGTATCCAGACCGTGTCACGAGCGTTGGCAGCCAGGCTTGTGAGCTCCCTTCTGGGCAAGAGTGGTTCCTAGGACGGTCCTTGTTGGCCTATTGGCCTAGCACAGGTCGACGTGCGTTTCGCTCGGACAGGTACCTCGGTCCGCGGGCCGAGAGGCCGTCCGCGTATTACCGCGCTGTCGAAGGTTTCAAGCAGGCACTGGACGCCAACCTCCCGGAGGTAGACCTTTCGGATACGGCGCCCATGGCCATCAGCTAGCAAATCTCGTGCGCCCGCCTCTCTGAGGATGAGGCGCGAAGGACAGCCACATCTGAATGGACGGACTGCGCGACGGGCCGCTAGCCCAGTGAGGTGGCGGATTTAGAGCGGCATAGCCCTTGGGGCGTCCTTCCCAGGCACCAATGCCTATCCGCCTGAGGAGTTGTGCCAAATGACCAGTGCGCCAATTGTGGTGTGACAGAAAGCCGGTCGCAGGTTTTTCTGTTTTTTGGCGCGGACGATGTGGCGGCTTGTATATAAAATGTACAGCATTCGAAGTGTTCGTGGCGCAAGGCGACAGCCTGGTCTTTATTCTAAGCTGGTGGTGGCCGCCACCATGAATGTATTGTGGTGGCGGCGCTGCCTCGCTGAGGCACGACGACCCGCGGCTCGTGCAATGTATCCGGCGCTTCAGACTCTCCGCCTCGTCATTTGGAAGTAACTCTCTGACCAGTTAGATACAGGTGGCAAGGCGAGGTTCCTGCGGCGTTGGCATGCGCGTTTCTTTGTGGTACGCCGGGGAAGCTTGAGATGCCACTTCTATTATACAAACCCCTCTCATCTTTTCAACTTGTTTATTTTTTTCATGCAGTTGGTTTTGTGTGCTTTGCTCTTGTAGCAACTGTGCATGGTGCCCTCTGTCAAGCACCTTGGGTGTCTTTTTTTGGTGGGATCAGCAGATGCCCGACAAGAGTACCTTGTACATGTTCAAGAGATTACGATTCGATGGTTCTCTTTGTTTAACTAGTGGCCTGGAATTGTGAACGCTTTTTCCAACATGTCTGTTTGATTGCTAATTTTACGGAGCCGACTCCCTAGGATGTGTCTGCGTGAGTGCACGTTCTTTTGTACGGATCTGACTGTACGGAATAAACTTCTCTATGTGGACTTATTTTTGGAAATGTGGCGGAGTGCTTGAAGGTTGCTTCACTTCCGCCACCAGTTGGCCCGGTATTGCACATCATCCGGGATCAGCCTTGTCTTTAGCGCGTCTGTACTATTCTGTCTTTCTATCCCATCTTTAAACTCTCCTACTATATGCACGTGGTAGCGATTGTGGCTCAGCTTGAGCCAGTGAGCAGGCCTGTGCACTTTCCTTTTCTTACTGCCTGGCAACAACAACAGACAAACAGACCCCAGTTAATTTACACTGCAACCATAGTTCACCAGAGTTCACAGATTTACGGGTTCTGCTTTCGGGCTCTCAATTGCGTGCACGCTGTGGAAGCAGACATCGCGCTCGCCTTTGCAGATCCTGGCTTTAGAATAATCACTACAAATTTGTGCCACGCCTGTATCAGCCGCCTCACAGCGGAGGTATCATCCTTGGCCTGCCCTCTCTAGAACCGAACATTCGGTGACAGCGACCGCAGCCTCAAACACATCATCAGAGATGAATGGATAGATGGAAACAACGTTAATTAAAAAAAAGGAAAGAAAAAATCTTCAAGGGTGGTTTCCTACTGGTCCAGGAGTCCAGGGGTTGTGCCTCACATAAGTCCCGATCCACCAGCCATTTCTGGCCGGCGGGCTGAGCGGTCCCTAAAGCAGCCTCCTTGAAGAATGAGTTTGATTGGGGATGGGGTACTGCCTGTGGGGAAGTATATTCCCAAAGGCAATGGAAAAGTGGATCTGGGCACGCCACAGGTGTGACAAAGAGGAGAAAAGGTGGCGTGAGAACATGAGGGACGCCAGGGTGAAATAAAGCAGCCCGTCTGTAATTGTCGCCATGTGGCGCGGGATAAGGGCGACAAATTACTGTGGGGTGGTGGTAATGTCATCCGGCTCAGTTTGTAGAATGCGGTGATTTGATGATATGTATAAAGGACCGATGGGGCCTCTTGCGCAGGGTTGGGTGCCCTATCGCCCGTGTTCAAGGAGAGTTCTCGGGCCATCGCATGAACGCGCTCATTACCGGGGATCGACACATGCCCAGGGATCCCCAACAGAGTAACCGTTCGGTCGAGAGAGGTGGCTGTGGCAAGAATACAGTGTGCGGCCGGCGTCACCATGTCTTTTAGGTAGTGGAGGTATGCGGCCTGAGAATCTGTGCAAATTTCGGTTATGTTTTTTTCAATGGTGGAGTGGGCCAGCGTATGTGCGATGGTGGCTCTTTCCGCCCATGCAGGTGAATTAGTTCGGACAGTGGCGGCGGCCCCCATAGTGCCGTCTTCTTAGGCTTCGACTGCCGTGAAGAATCGTGCTTTAGAATTTTCTGCCCCGTCGACATAAAGGATATCGGAGCGGTTGTTGTACGCCTACCCTGATGGAGGCTAGCGCTCATATTGCGCGGTAGGGACTTCTGATATATGTGATCCTGCATGCGCAGAGAAATCATGTAAGGTTTACTACTTGTTGGGGTTGGAATGGGTGGATTGAGACGAAGCTGTCGCAAAAAGCATTGTCCTGTTTCCGTGGGACTCAGGCGGACTAATTGGCTGGTGCGGAGAGCGTCTATTAATTCGATCATGGTATTGTGGGTACCAGTGGCCAGGAGGGGTTTCGTGCTAACCGTCCGTGGAAGACGTAGGGCGGATGTGACAGCCGTGCGTACTAGGATGTCTGCCTGTTGTGCTTGGCGCTGACCGAGTATTGGTATGAGAGGTGGTATGTAATGCGGCTGATGTTTATCGCATTTGTCATATTGAGGGTCTCGCGCTCAGACTGCCCATGATTGCGTGCTGCCATCCGCTTCATTAGTCAAGCCACCCGTTTGGTCTGTCTTTGCAAGAGCTAAAGGGTAGGGGTAGCATCGTGTGTTTTGTTAATGAGAAGGCCGAGAATCTTCACCTGAGACACAATGGGGACTGGATTCCCGTACATGTGCAGTTCAATGCGGGGAGTGGTCACTGGGGAAGGGTTTCAGCTGCAAGAGTTTCGATTTATTTTGAGAGCAACGGAGTCCTGCGATTGCTTATTGGGTGGCGTTGATGTCTATGCCTGATTGCAGGATATCTTGGGCTGTTTCACTGGATCCTCCCATTGTCCAGAGTGTTATATCATCTGCGTAATGGCTGTGTGACCTCCCCGCGAACCTCTACAACAAGCGCCTCCTGGGGCTGGGCATGGTGATAACATTTCGGGAGCTCCGGGAAGCCCATTTGACCAAGCGATTTACACGTTTCTCGAAGACATCGTAGGGTCGCCGCCTCTTTGCTCGAACCACATCCAACATACCACTCTCATAGAAGAGTGCATACGTATTACATCCCACAAGAGAAGAGCCCTCCACGTGCGCCCTCTCCCGCGAACATGAATCGTGAAGGCCATAATGGCCGGCGCCTGGCGCTGGCGCAAGCCCTGGCCTGTCACTATGGATCGAAACCCGGCGTACTCTACATGTATGCCTACGGCCCCACCATGGAGGATGGCACACGGCCGCAGTCGTCCACAAATCCAAAGCGGCGTGCACTGACATCGCACAGCACACGGGCGCCTTAGCGTTTTTCCTCCCCTTAGCGTTTTATGGAGGAAAAACGCTAAAGCGCCTGTGTGCTGTGCGATGTCAGTGCACGTTCAAGGTCCCCAGGTGGTCGAAATTATTCCGGAGCCCTCCACTACGGCACCTATTCTTCCTTTCTTCTTTCACTCCCTCCTTTAACCCTTCCTTTACGGCGCGGTTCAGGTGTCCAAAGATATATGAGACAGATACTGCGCCATTTCCTTTCCCCAAAAACCAATTAATAATTATTAATTAACGGTCTTCCTTTCGGTGCTCGTGCACAACACAGGCGGAGGAGGTCGCCATTGCGTTGGCTGCATCTCAGCGCACTTCCAAGACAATTATTTCTGACTCTCGAGAGTCTTGTCGGATCGTCGAGCAGGGCTGGGTACAGTGCCTCGCCTACCGCTTTCTCAAAAACAGCGTCTACACAGGGGACCCCGCACACTTGAATATCGTTATGTATCCTGCTCACATGGGCCTCGTGGGAAATGAGGCAGCTGACGCCGCAGCCCGCACGCTCTCTCACCTTTCATTCCCCTCCGACCCGGCGATAATAATAATAATAATAATTGGTTTTGGGGGAAAGAAAATGGCACAGTGTCTGTCTCCTATATCATTGGACACCTGAAACGCGCCGTAAGGGAAGGGATAAAGGAGAGAGTGAAAGAAGAAAGAAAGAAGAGGTGCTGTTGTGGAGGGCTCCGGAAAAATTTCGACCACCTAGGGATCTTTCTTGAAGAACATGCTTAGTGGAATAAATGGAAAGCTGTGGCTTGAAGCAAACCATACATGTTCTGATCTGCAGTTATCGATCCGTTGCTGCGTTTCAATACTCGATTGTTTATCAGCAGAAGCTTAGAAACACTCCTTCACCGCTTTCGTTCATGAAGGGTTTACATGAAGCACTTTCTTAATTGAACTGTTCGCGCTGACAGTTCAAGGTGTGCGTGTTGCCAAGAAAATGAGAATGTGGCTGGCCTCTTATTGAGTTGCCGAGTGCACGACAACGTCAGGTCGCGATTGAAGAGAGACTTGAGCACTCTTGTCGAAAGACCCTCTAGTCTACGAAAGCTCTTATGCCCGTGGCCGACATAGAAATGCAAAAGCAGCACTTCTGGCATTGATAGCTTTCCTTGAGGACAGCAGCATCCTTGGGAAACGCTAGCTTAGAATAGGAGTCAATGCAAGAGTGCTTACCTCTCTGCGAGTGAGTGCTTCAATATCTGTTATTTGCTTATGCTATTTTTGCTGCAAACAAATTTCTTCTTATTTTTTTCTTTTGATTGAATGATTCAAAAGCGTAGTTATTTACTTTTGCTGCGTTTACTGAAAGTAAGCTTACTTTTTGTTAACCAGTCCGTGTTTATTCATATCTCTTGTCCATATTGTGTGGTGTACTGTTATCTTAAATTTCAAGGCATTTTTCTTTGCACAATAATGTTACTTCTCCTGACGCTTGAACTTAATAATAATAATTGATTTTAGGGGAAAGGAAACGGTGCAGTATTTGTCTCATATATCGTTGGACGCTTGAACTTTGTTTTGTGTTTTGTATACTGTTTCTATGTCCTTCATGTTACGTAGAATTGTACATCGTCGGATCAAGTGGCTGCTATGAATTAGTGAAAAGCAGTAACCGGAGCCGCTATGCAGCACTAACCTCTCCTTGATTGTTCAAGTAAACAGAAAACGCGCACAACTGGCTCCCTGAGACAGTGAACGCCTCAGGAGCGCTTTGAGGTACGTGGCCGTAAAAAGAGAGAGGGGGGATGTAGACAACATGCATCAGAGCTAGCAACGTTGTATCAGACACGCGGCAGCGAAGCTGTAGGCCGCAGCGTACATAGGGTGACCAACCTCGTGCCATCAACCACTATTTAACTACCACCTGCCACGGTTTCAGGGTGAGTGCACTGCCTATCCAGTGTTCGGAACTCACTTAAGCCTCTTTTAGCGGCCCGATACACAAGAGCTTTTGCTCTCTACCTAGGTCTAGGAGTAGGTGAAACGCAGCTCTGCGAACCACTGCCGTAGTCTCCACTGCGTTGCATGCTATGCATGAAACGGAGTATAATAATGCTTGCGTATTAATAAACACATAATAAATTGTCAAAGCGCCAAGCGCACTGCGTGCATCGAAATAATTACAGGCATCGATCGCAGCAAAAAAGAACATTTATGCAAAGCAAACAAACACCTAAACAAAGGCTAAATATGTAAGTGAAAATCACTGCCACGTTATTAGCTCCAACCTGAGCTCGGGCTTTATTACATTTCAACGCTACACCTGGGCCGATGCTCGTAAACAGTGCGCAGTAAGCTAGCGGTAACATAAACCATGCGCTTCCAAATGAAGATGTTTTAATAGTTTTACGCTTCGGCTGAATTAGTAAATGCGACTTTATGGGAGAGCACGACGACAAGGTCCAGAAGGTTAACTTTAATTGACTTTTGAATTTAAGCGTAACTCGGTATTTTTTATATACGTCCGCACTACCCAACAGACTCGAGCTCACAGCAACTGGACCAATTCAGCCCTTCTGGCGATGCAGCCTATGCCAATGCACAAAACGTTTGAAGGGGCACTGGCAGTGTAATAAATATAGTTATAATTTTCAAAGTTTTATCAGTGACTCAGCGCAAGCTGCGTAATATATATATATATCTTAGCATCACGTTCTCTATTAATTTTTAATCCAACGTTTGCACAGTTATCAACACTGTCACACATCTAGTAGAACATTGCAAGATTAACGCACTCAAGTTGGGAAGTGAAAGCACATTAGCGGTTTCACTTCTAAGCCGTGTAAAATTCCGTGATATTTTGTTATTCACGAAACGCTAAGGCGCCCGTGTGCTGTGCGATGCCAGTGCATGTTAAACGTCCCGAGGAGGCCGAAATTATTCTGGAGCCATTCACTACGGCGCCTCTCTCTTCCTTTCTTCTTTTACTCCCTCCCTTATCTCTTTCTCTTACGGGGCGGTTCAGGTGTCCAACGTTATATGAGACACACGCTGCGTCATTTCCTTTCCCCAAAACCAATTAATATTCATTTTGTCATTACCAAAGGAAAGGGACTTTGACTGTATTTCTTTTCGATGAGAAGCTGAACTACTCTAGATGAAATGAAGAAAGGAAGGAAGAAGTGAGTGATAGAAGAGAGAAAGAGGCGACGAAGTGGGGAGGCGGTGGTGCTCAAAACCTTTATTCAGTCGAGAGTTTAATAATAATATAATTGGTTTTAGAGGGAAAGGAAATGGCGCAGTATCTGTCTCATATATCTTTAGACACCTGACCCGCGTCGTAAGGGAAGGGATAAAGGAGGGAGTGAAAGAAGAAAGGAATAAAGAGGTGCCGTAGTGGAGGGCTCCGGAATAATTTCGACCACCTGGGCATCTTTAACGTGCACTGACATCGCACAGCACACGGGCGCCTTAGCGTTTTTCCTCCATAAAAACGCAGCCGCCGCGGTCGGGTTCGAACCCGGGAAGTCGAGTTTGCAAGCAAAAAAAAAATTACATTATTTTTTTCTGTTTGGTCGAGAGTTTGGAAGGAAAAAAATAATGTACATTAGCTCAGCTAGTGCAGGGTATACAAAGCGATAGGTGTCGGCGTTCACTGTGTTCATTGGCATTGGCGTTGACAATGTTCTAGACGATCATGGCTTTGTCGAAAGGGAGGGCGCCTTACTGGCTCGCTGGCTATGCGGATTCCTCTTCTTTCTTTGATACATGTGGCGGTGGTGAGAGAGCGAGATGTGGCCGGAATGCATTAGCGCTGAAAGCGTTGTGGCTGACATCCAGCACTGCAGCAATAGCTAGGCCGCAGCTTTCATTTGGTGATCAATCTCTTGCGATTAAGCATTAACTGCATGCTCCCAGGAAGGCCGGGAGGGGGCGCTGCCTAACCAGAGTGCGGAACGCAATCAGAGCAGGTTTTGGCGTTCAGCACCAACGCCATGCATATGAAACCGAGACTGCGCTCTCCACTCACCCGCGAAGCCGGATTGCGCCTTTCTTTCCATGAAAATGAACGTCTTTTGCAAAGCTCTCAACGGCAATGGACTCTATGAACGCCGTCGGCTAACTTTTTTTTTTGGTTTTTGAGGAATGGAAATGGAACAGTAACCATTTCACATATCTCGGTGGAAACCAAACAGCGCCGTAAAGAAAGGGATAAAGGAGGCAAGGAAAGAAGAAATAGAAAAGTGAAAATTCAAAGTTGGATTTTTATGAAGGGCGCCACACTGCCGAAACACCCGTGGTTCGGTGCTACTAGTTCCGCATGCACAGTAGTAACTAGGGAGCGAGCCAGAGAGAAATATCCACAACGAGGCGCGCATTGGGACGTCATGTCCCTCCTCGGTGCACCGCCACAGCGAAATCGCAAGTTTGCGGTTTTCGCTTTAAAACTGAAAATTAAAAAGGCGCCCGTGTGCTCTGCGATGTCTGTGCACGTTAAAGATCCCTAGATGGTTTAAATTTTTTTGGAGCCCTCTACAAATGCACCTCTGCCTTTCTTCTTTCAATTCCTCCTTTATCTCTTCACTTACGGCGCGGTTCAGGTGACGAGGAGATACGGGACAGACACTGCGCCACTTCCTTTCCCAAAAACCGATTACTTTTATTATTATAAGCTGCTTTTGGAGGAAAGGCGCGGCGCTGTGCGAGCTTCGGAATACCTATGGCTCGGTGCTACTAGTAGTGACTAGGGAGCGAGAAAGAGAAAGAAATATCAGCGGCGAGGCACGCGTTGTGACGTCATACGCCTTCTCGGAGTACCGCCACTGCGATATCGCTAGTTTGCGGCCCGGAAAGCATTCGCTTTAAAAGGGGCAATTTACATAGGTGGGGCCTTTAGTCCGGCACCGCGCTGGACGGGGCCGCTACTCGCGCCCGTTGGACGATTGCCCTTTGAGATTCCAGCCACGAGCAGTTGAGCATGGCTGCTTACCATTCCACTCAGGAAGGGGCAGGGTTTGGGGGAAGGGAAGGATTTTTTTGACAAGCCGAATCCATGGGGACGTTATTGGGCACTTTCCCACAGTGAGGGGGCTGATATGTGTGGAAAACATTTATGGGCAGATACACTTTCAGGAGGTTATGCATGAACTGACGCAGTGGAGGTCAGCCCTTAAGACTACTAGGTGGTGGTCCTTAGTTAAGGACCGTAGTGGCGTCGGCCACCGCCCGGACTCCCCCGACCAAAACCCGAGGGGCCTCCAGTTCACAGCAGCCGAGCAGAGTCGGTTCCGGTATGCTCCCTGGTTGGGGTGGGCTGTGGGGAGATAGCAGTGTTTGAGGGACAGGAATGAGGGGATACACACACAGAGGGCAGCACCCATCCATAACGAAGCCAAAATGTTGCGCAATTGCAGGACAGAACAACGTTGTGGCCTGCAGGCGCCTGAGTGATCGCTCATCGGCTTTACTCAAGCCCTTAGCATGCAACGGGGAGATCCGATGCCATTCGCAATTACAAAATTTTCACGAACTGTCTGTCTGTCTGTCTGTCTGTTGTTGCCAGGAAGAAAGAAAAGGAAAGTGCACAGGCCTGCTCACTGGCTCAAGCCGAGCCACAATCGCTACAACGTGCAAATAGTAGGAGTTGAAAGATGGAATAGAAAGATAGGATAGTAAAGACGCGCTAAAGACACGGCCGATCCCGGAAGCAGTGCAATACCGGGCCAACCGGTGGCAGAAGTGAAGCAACCTTAAAGCTTTCCGCCACATTTCCAAAAATAAGTCCAATTGGACCCATAACAGATTTTCTACGTTGTCCGAACATTCATGAAGCGCAGAAGAGGCTGCCTACTCTTTTGCTGGTTGAGCATGGTTGAGGTGCCCGGTGGGTATGCGTACAGGTGGCCGCATCCGCCGCCTCGTTGCCTCTAGGGCCCTGATGGTGGTGGTGGCAGTGGTTTTATTAAAAATAATATTAAAAAGGAAGGAAAAGATTTTCGCTAGCCCTGGCATCTGCCATCGATACTGAAGCACCTGAGCGGAAATTAAGGATAGCAGGCAGAATGGAGAAATGAATTGAAAGAGGTGACGGGAAAGGAAGAGAGGATAGGGAGAGAAGTGATATGTACTAACTATTTACACAATAAGAAATGTGTCCAGGTTGTGCGCATGATTAGTTCATTTTAGACGAATTAAATCACACACGCGCGCAGCACTGTGTTGGTTACAACTGGAGTGGGGCGTCCAGTTATTAAATGTTCAAGGTAGAACTCGCGGAGCGCTCGGTAACTGCGTGTAACTTCCTGACGGAGAACAGACGGAATGTGAAGCCAGTGTGCTAGAGGAATGCACAGAAGCTCACCAAAGTTCGCTCACGAATGCGCGCACTGCCCTGCGGCCACAATAGCGTCTTGATGGAGTCTTGTAGTGTGCCTTGCTCCCTATACGGCGCGAGCATATCGCGATGAGCATCGGCGAACGCGGCACAGTGCAGGAGCAGGTGTTCTAGTGTTTGCACTGCACCGCATCCGTCACACACATCACTCGTCGCGATTCCGTGACGCACCCGTCGTTCCCCGGGTCACACGCAGCCAATGCGTGCGCGGAGGATCATTGCACGTTGTGACCGCGCAAGTGCGCGACAGCCGGTGACACTGTCGATGCGCTCACCTCCCGCGATGCGTGGGTCGGGGTGCTGCTTTCGGAGATGGTCGTGGATGGCCGCACGCACGTCCTCCAGCGCGAGGGGCAGATCGATGGCAGGTAGTTGGTATGCAGCGGTCGCGAGGTAGTCAGCTTCTTCGTAGCCGGCGATGCCGCCGTGACCGGCACCCACTGTGCACGCACGGCACAACCTCTCTGCGCGAGGCGCTCGATGCCCGAGCGAATTTCCGGCACTATAGGAGTGCCGCGGCCGTTAGATTGCAGGCGGCTGATGGCGGCGCCGGAGTCGCACAGCAGAGCACTCCTGGGCGGCCGATGGCCGAGGGTGAGCAGCAGGTCCAGCCCGAGCCGGATCCCCATCAACTCCGCCGTGGTGGAGGCGCCCAGGAAGGCTGCGTGTTGCTGACTGTGCAGTCGCAGAGCGGGGATGGTGGCCGCCGCAGCAAGGGAGCAGCTGTTGCGGGCCACTGAGCCGTCGGTGTACATGAGGAGATGGTTCTGGAGCTCCTCGTGTATGACGGCTCTGGCCAGCTGCTGCACAGCACAGAGGGATGTGCTTCGCTTTCCCGCAATGCCGACGACCTCACGCTGTACCTCCGAGGCAGCAGGCCAGGGCGCGAAGGAGCCGTAGGGGGGTGGGCCTTGTGTCAATTGCTCATACTCGAGCAGCGCTGCGCCCATTCGCGAGCGCGGGTGTGAATGCATACGCTGCAGCAGCGAGCCGCCGTCCGGTGCGCGGTTAATTCGGTCCATGTGATTCAATGCCCTGCGCGCTGCTTGGAGGTCAAGTGGCCAGGCTCCTGCCTCGGCCAACGTTACTGCGCACTGCAAGTTTTTGGACAGGCCTAGGCACACGCGCAGGGACTTGTGGTGCTGAAGCTCGAGTTTCTTCCAGCACGGCTTGCGCACCGTGACGAGCGGCAGCGCATAGAGCACCGCCCCCAAAGCTGCGACATTGTATAGACGCAGCGCGGCTTGCTGGGAGATGCCCTGGCCTCGAGCGGTGAGCTTGTGCACGGCGGCGGTGATCCTCTTCATCTGCAGACAGGCCTTGGTCGCCGCGGTGCGGAAGAAAAGGCGCCAGTCCATGTCCAGGCCAGGGTACCGCAACGATTTATGCCATGGAATCGGAGTCCCGTCCAGTGACAGTGGCGCAAGGTGCGCGCGCGAGCGCGAAACGCAGGCTATTGCCACCGGTTTGTCCGCGCTCAGCGACAGACGAAGGCCGCACAAGCTGGCATCGATTGCGGTCAGGGCTCCCTGAAGGCACCCGGCACGCGGAACGCCTCGCCCGGTGGTCTCCGGCACCACAGAGCTATGTCGCCTGCATATATGGAAAAGTACACATGGTGTCAGCCGCTCGTGGGGAGTGAGGCCGGCACCACCAACATGGCCAAATTAAACAGAAATGGTCATGATACAGAGCCCTGCGGCACGCCCATGTCCTCCGGGCGAGGCTTGGAGAGCTTATCCCCTACTTGTACGCGCATGGTGGGCCCGCTCAGGAAGCCATGAACGTATCGCAAAAGACGCCCGCTCACACCAGTCCCCTCAAGCACCGCGAGAGTTGGTGCGCGGTGAACGTTTTCAAAAGCGCCCGAGACGTCCAGTAGTAGCAGCAGCGCAACCTGGCCTGCCCCCCTGGCATGCTTCAGCGCTGTAACAACGTCCGATATAGAATCAGCAGTGCACCGAATACCACGGAAACCCGTCTGCCGCTCGTCAAACAAATCAGCCTCCGCGGCCCACTAGTTCAGAAGCTGCAACGCCATATGCTCCATGAGCTTACCTGCCGCCGATGTTAATGCCACTGGCCGGTATCCGCTCAGCTCCGTAGGTGGGCGCTCTGCCTTTCGGATGGGACAAACGACCGCGGTTCGCCAATCCTCCGGTACCTCCCCGCGTTCCCACACCAGGTTGATCTGGTGCAGGAGAATCTGTCGTTGCTGCGCATTCAGGTTTCGCAGCATCTGGTATGTCACCCCGTCCGGTCCGGGCGCCGAGCGGCAGCGGCAGCGCTGCAGCGCATTGTTCAGTTCCGCCGCAGTGAACGGCGCATCACATGGACATTCCGAGGGCTGGAGCAGCTATGATAGCGGCGTTTGCGGGGCTGGGCGGCGCGAATCGATCGGCAAACCGCTCTGCCAATTCTACAAAGCTTAGCCCGCTGGAAATTGCGAGTGCGGCCAGCGGTTGACGGATTGCCTGTAGTTCGATAATGCGCCGCAGGGTGTCAAACAGCCTCCGCGAGCTGACATCTTCCTCCATCCTTTGGCATAGTGAAGCCCACTGCCGGCGGTATAGCCTGTTGGTGTGGCGGAGCGCTGCTGCGTCCAAGCGGTTGTAGACAGTCCAGTCGGCAGGTGTGTCAGTCCGTCGCGCCCATCGCTCTGCGCGATCTCTCTTCGCGCGCAGATTGTGCAGCTTCAAATCAGGTGTGGGCTGCCCTGCCCTTTCCTTTGCTCGCTGGGTGGCTTCGAGAGCGCTTCGGACTAGACTTGAAAAGAAATCTGCGCCAGTGGCCGCCGCCTCGTCGACCGCCCGCCTGAATGCACTCCAGTTCGTAATGGAGTAGGCACGCTTGGGGCGCGCCTCCAAAACAGTGCGTTCGATTAGGATGGAGTAATGATCCGAGCCCCAGAGAGATGGTGATCGGCGCCCTGTCGCCTCGATGCCTCTGGATGCGAAGGCAACGTCGATGCAGGAGCCGGTTGTTCCGCGTCGTCGAAAGGTGGGCTCACCGGTTTTCAAGGGGGTGAGTCCCAGCTGCGTTGCTGCGTTGTGCAGGTCGTCTCCACGCGCGGAGTGCCGCGCACTGCCCCACGCACTATTGTGGGCGTTAAAATCACCACAGATGATTTGACGCGGGGCACAGCACGAAATTACAGCGCGTTCCACGCGACAGCTGGACGCACATAAACTCTGGCCACCGACGTGTCAACACCACCGACGGGCACTGTCACAACCACGCACTCCTGGGCGTCAGATGTCGCCGCCGACGAGGGTGTGCTGGACGTCCTGCCGCACGTATTACGCGCACATTGATTTCCCGGGGCGATGAGATGTGTCACAACAGGGCACTGCGGCACAGGTGGGTTCCTCGCACGTGGTGGCTGAGTGGTAGCCAATGTAGATAGGTAGCCGCATCTGGGGCTTCCCGTCATATAAACGTACGTACGTCTCCTGCAGCGCGATAAGTTCCGGCGAATCCTGTGCGATGCGAACTCGCATTTCGGCGTACCGCGCCGCAAGTGAGCGCACATTCCAATGCAGGATGGATGGTATGCGGGAGGGAGTCCGGCGGGTAGCCATCATGCTGGCTTATCTGTGCGGGAGCACCCGCAGCTTCTAAGCAAGCCCAGTGTCCATCGGTGCCCTCCGGGAAAAGTGCACTGAGGGCGCGCAACGCCAGCTTTAGGCGCGTGATCTCCGCGTCCTGTGCGTCAGGGGGCTGGCCATGAGAAGCGGCCGCAGGCTCGGGCCGCGCTGTTCGGGACGCCCGGCAACCGGATCGCCGCTGCTGCTGCCGCCGCTGCCGTTGCTTCGGTGACTGCTGCTGGGGTGTTCCCCTGACGGCCTGCGCATAAGAAAGTGCGCGCGGCGTCTGCTGATGTTGCTGGACTAGGGCCGCTGTCTCAGCCTGGACGACGGCTCGGACAACCTGCCTGGACATCGGTGCCATGGATGTTGCCATTAAAGTGGCCACTTGACGCTCTCGCTGCCAGCGCGCGTACGCTGGGTCAATGGCTGCGTGCCGCCCCCCGCAGTTAATGCAGCGGGGCTTGCTCGCGCAGGTACCAGGCTCGTGCAGCCCGCCGCAGTGCGTGCATCGGGCAGGAGCACGACACACCTTAGTAACATGCCGCAGGCTGGCGCACTTGGCACACTAATGCGGACGGGGAAGGCAGGGGCGGACCGCGAGCCTGCGCTTGAATATGGTGATGAACGCCGGGGGTATCGGCGCCGCAAAACGGAGAGCGAGTGTGCTGCCTGACAAAGACGCCGACACTATCGGTACCGTTGACTCTGCCGCTGCTAGCAGCTCCTCCGCCGTCCTTCACCCGTCCACACCGAAGACCAGGCCGGAGCTTTGATTCAGAGGAGGAGGCTCCTTGGCGCAGACCGGCACGCCACGGATGACGGCTGTGGCTAGCAGGACCTGGAGAGCATCGCTGCTCCCCGCGTCCACTGCCACCACATTCCGCCGCATGTTTACCCAGACGGCGAGGACGTCCGGGCGGGATCCGATCTCCTCGGCCAGCTCCCAGCCCTGTTCCCTGGTGAAGGCGGTACCCCGGTTCCCCGGCCGAAACAGCACCGTCCTCACCAGGCTTGAGGGTACCTCCACGGCAGCCGCGGTTCGCTCCAGGGCAGCTCTCCGACGCCGCTGTGCCTTGGTGGTGATAATGCGCCACGGGACCAGGCTGGCCCCAGCATCAGCGTCGCCGCTGTCTGCGGCGCGTTGCTGCGGAGCTCCGCGGAGTTGGGCGCGCTCTCTGCCAGCAGGCTAAGCCCCAGCCGCAGCCTGATCTCGTGCGGCGGGATTTGATGATGTCGCACCCGGTTTTCTTCCGGACGCCGTCGCCTCAGCAGCAACAGCAGTAGCATCAGCAGCAGACTGGAGGTGGGATCCATGGGGCTCGTGCTGGGAAGGCCCTGCTTCTTCGAGTGTGGAGGGAGAGAGAACAGTGACGGTGGGGGGCTTCGAGCTTCCCGCCTGGCCACCGCGATGTCTCTTTTGGTTTCCGAGTCCCTCTCCTCCTCGGACCCCGTTGAGCGTCGCCGTTTCCGGAGAGCAGACTCGTCCATTGGGGTGCACATGCCCTCCTCGGCTGCAGGTGTCCGCGGTGAGCCCGCGGCAGCAGCATCAGGGGGGAGGGCATAACAGCCGGTTCCCCAGTTGTAGCAATGGCGGCAGGAAGCGCAGGGGTGGCTAGAAATGGTGGGGAGGGAGCCGCCATGGAAATCTGCGTCTGGTGAGCGAGCGCCATGGAGTCCCTCAAGGCTAGAACGCGTGGGTCCGCCGGCGACACGTCCAAGGTCCCGATGACGGACTCGAGGTTCTCCGAGGTGGTGATGAGCGCCGCCGTCAGGCACCTCACCGTGTCCCGCAGATCACCGATCTCGGACAGTATTCGCCGAATGGCGCTGGACGACCTTGCTCTGGATGGCGGCCGTCTCCGTGATCGTGAGCGTGAGCGGCCTGCCCTGCGTTGCTCATTGTCACCGCCGAACACAGGCCTTCGCTCGGTTACGGTGTCTATGGCCTCCATGGGTAGACCCCGCAACGCCGCTAAGCCTTAGGCCCAGCGTCCAAAGGAGCAGAGAGCTAAAAAACACGTCCGCTCGCTTCGAGCGCCCACCGAAGAATCGCAAAGTCAGTGACCGTTAAAGATCCCCAGGTGGTCGAAATTATTCCGGAACCCTCCACTACGGCCACCTCTTTCTTTTTTCATTCCCTCCTTTATCCCTTTCGTTATGGCACCGTTCAGTACACCGCCGATATGTTAGACAGATACTGCGACATTTATTTTCAATAATAATAATTGGTTTTGGGGGAAAGGAAATGGCGCAGTATCTGTCTCATATATCGTTGGACACCTGAACCGCGCCGTAAGGGAAGAATAAAGGAGGGAATGAAAGAAGCAAGGAAGAGAGAGGGGCCGTAGTGGAGGGCTCCGGTGTACGTTTTTTCTTGGGTGGGGGTGAGGTAGGGGTTTGGGAATCCGATTGTTCCTTGTTTTCAGTGGGTGTTTGAGGTATTAGCATGGGTTGCGTGGGAGGGACTATTGGCGGAAGCGGTAGAGGGGTAGAAGTGGGGGTCTTGAAGAGAGAGGTAAGACGACTCACCTCCTCTCGGAGGGCCTGTAGCTCCCGGTCACGGGGGTCCACCTGTGTGAGCGGGGGGGGGGGGGGGGGGGGGTTGAGGGCTTGCTGCTAGCTTTGAGCCTGTTGCCTGCTCCTCTGTCTGCCCAGGAAAGTTGTGGAGATTGTTGGCCCTGTCAGCGACGAGACGATGAGCGAGACTTGCTAGAGCGACGAACGCTGGCGCGGTCCGCGTCTCGCTCCGGTGTGCGGGAGTTGTGCGATTGCGGTGAAGCGGGCGGTGAGCGCCGTCCCCTCGCTTTTCAAACTTTAGTACCCGTCATGTGGGCGCCTCCACAGAGTATGCATGCTGGGGTGCATGTCGGTGTGTCCTCTCGGGGGTGCGGGATACCGCATCTTGAACAGTTATGCGTACGCTGAAGGGTGCACACATCCGCGCGATGCCCTGGTTTTCTACAGTTTGTGCAAGCATCCAGGTGTCCCCTATATAAAGTGCAGTTGTGGAATCTGCCTCTGTAGGAGATGGTTCGGGGCACCGGACCCGCCCGGAAGGTGATGAGAATCGAACGGGTCTGTCCCATGCGGCGTCCATCAATGATGGGGACGCCAGGGTTGCCCGTGATGAGGTCTTCAAGAATCTGCTGAGATTTCTTCCTAATAGGCGTTAGTGATTACTCGGCTTACTGCACCATCCGGGGGGGTGGGGCGATGCAGGCGGTGTAGGTGTAGTCTTGGGTTCGAATTGAGATTTGTTTGATGGCGACCGTGCGCCTTTTGCGTTTCGCCTTCATTGAAACGCGGCCACCGCGGTGAGGTTCGAACCCGGGTTCTCTGTGCTTGAAGCATGCGCATTTAACATTTTCGTTGAGAGACTATCCCAAATGATTCCTACGTAAGGAAAACTTTTGGAAAGGAGCCAAGTGATGAGGTGATTCGAAATAATAGAGGGAAGCCTGTTGAGGACCTCTTGAAAAAAATCCTTTTTTCTTTTGCAGGGGCTCCACTGGTCTGAAGATGATGATGATGATTTCTGGCCCGCAAACTTGCCGCTTATCCAACTATGCGCGACGTGCTTCTACTTCCATCGATGGTAGCTCTGCTCTTTCTTGACAGCTAAGACTCGTTCTAACCTCCCATGCTTTCTCTTTACAATGCAGGGCACTGCAAAATGTGACTTAACAGGACAGCAGACGCACTTATCTATTCAGTGTAAAAAGGTCATCCTGATTGGTTTTAGAATTTTTTGTGCCACCCGGAACGGAAGTAGAACAGTTGGTTTGACAGAAATAAAGTCTAATAAATCTTCTTGGGCCCTTACAGATGCCACAGATGGCAACAGGAATTCTCTTATATGTATTAGGCTGGTATACCCAAAAATTGCTGAGAGCATCAGACAAATTTTTAATGTTAAATAGCTAGTGTACATTACTTCATGCTGCTTTCTGATCGACGCCAGTGACATCATTATAGAGCTGCTCATTTGGGAATGGCTGGTAGCATATGTAAGAGCAGCTGCCTGAGCATACACGGTTCGCTGTGTCAACTTCGCAAAGCCTCCGGTCGCTGTTAAATAAGGAAGTTTATTTCACTCTATGCCAAACACGGTATACGGAGTAATCTCAACCACCTAGCGATCTTTAACGTGCACTGATATTGTACATCATACGGGTGCCTTTTGCGTTTCTCTTCCATCGCGGTCATGTTCGAAACCAGGTACTTTGGTTGAGTACAGAAGCGCCTTAACCACTGAGACAATACGGCACCTCTGTCTTCCTTTCTTCTTTCACTCCCTCCTTTAATCCTTCCCTTACAGAATGTTTCGGGTGTCCACTGAGATATGTGAGAGAGTTACTGCGCCATTTCCTTAATTCAAAACCAATTTTCATTTTTATTTTCAACACGGTGTTTACTAACCTGCCTAAAAATTCAAGGTAAATCAGCCACCAGTGTTGAAGTGATTGCATATAACGGTAGAAAAACGCATCTCCTTTCATATACAACCCAATAAAAACAGAAAAGTTTTGCTGTCGTGGTGTGCTGCGGAATAATTTCGACCACCTGGGAATTTTCAACGCGCACTAACGTCGCACAACACACGTGCGCCTTTGCGTTTCGCCTCCATCGACTTTCAGTAGAGGCGAAAAGCAAATGCGCCTGGGTGGTGTGCGATGTCAGTGGTGATGGTGATAGTGGTTTTTTTGTGGTAGTGGTAGTGGTCTTTTCCTTCCTTTTTACTATTATTTTAATTTATAATAATAAAAAGGAAGGAAAAGATTTTTGCTAGCCCCGGCTCCTGCCATCGATACTGGTGGTGGTGGTGAAAACATTTATTACGGATGAATAGAAGGTATGTTTGGATCAGCCCGTAAGGGACCGATCCGTACAAGCACTAGGTGGAGGTCCCTAGTATGGGACACCAGTGGCGGTTGCCGCTGCCCGGGCGCGCCCGACTAAGGCTTGTTGGGCCTGTAAGTCGTGGCAGCCGAGCAGGGTCGCCTCCCAGTCCTCCCGGGTTGGGTTGGGGATGGGGGAATATCGGGGTTGGAGGGGCAGGCCCAAAACCATGTGATAGGTGTCAGAGGACACTGCACTACAGTGTGGGCAGCTGCTACTAAAGGAGGGGTCAAAATGTTTTAGCGCTGCCGGGCACAGCAATGTATTGGTGAGAAGGCGGAAAAGGAGCCGCTCATCCGCCTCTTTCAGGCCTTTACATGGACTAGGGTAAAGGCGATGACAATTTTGATAATATGTTGGAATATCTTTGAATGTATAAACCGGATTAAAATCGGGTTCCTGATCGGATGGGGAGGAGAAAACAGCCCGGTGAGAGAGCGCGCGGGCGGCTGCGTCTGCTGCCTCGTTTCCTGCCAACCCCTGATGAGCAGGGGCCCATATGAGGTAACGGTGTGCGGGGTCCGTATCCCGTATGCAATTTTGGTATATTCGATAGGCTAGGAAGGGAGTGCAGCCTTGTTCGACGTTCCGACAGGCCCCTCGCGAGTCGGTGATTATGTATTTTGAATTGGAATGTGAGGCCGCGAGAGCAATCGCGACCTCTTCTGCTTGGGTTACACTGCGGGCTCTGAAAGTTAGGCCGTTAACTGTGTTGCTGTTGTGAACTACCGCTGCCGTGTACCATCCCCCGTGGTGAGGGCCGGAGGCGTCCACGTAGTAGACACCTGTTTTGTTGCCATAATATCGGGCTATCGCTTCCGCTCGTGCCAGGCGCCGACCATTATGGTCTTCGTGTGACATGTTTGCCGGAAGAGGCCGCACGTGGATACTGAGCACCTGAGCTGCGGCAGCGGAAATAAAGGACATCAGGCAGAACGGAGAAATGAAATGAAAGAGGTGAGGGGAGAAAAAGAAAGGATAGGGGGATAAGTAATATGTACAAACTATTTACACAATAAGAAATGTGTCCAGCCTGTGCGCGGCAAAAGTTCATTTTAAAGGAATTAAAACACACGCCAACAGCACTGTGTTGGCTGCAACCGGAGTGGGGCGTCCAGTTATTAATCGTTCAAGGTATAACTCGCGGAGCGTTCCGTTACTGCGTGTAACTACCTGTAGGAGAATAGACGGGACGTCAAGCCCATGTGTTCGAGGAATGCACAGAGGCTCACCAAAGTTCGCTAACGAGTGCGCGCACTGCCCTGCGGCCACAATAGCGTCTTGATGGAGTCTTGTAATATGCCCTGCGCCCTATAGGCCGCGAGCATATCGCGACGAGCATCGGCGAACGCGGCACAGTGAAGGAGCAGGTATTCTAGTGTTTCCACTGCACCGCATTCGCCACACACATCACTCGTCGCCATTCCGGGACGCACCCGTCGTTCCCCGGGCCAAACGCAGCCAATGCGCGCGCGGAGGATCATTACATGTTGCTGTTCACGATTAACGGACGAATACCGGCGCTCGTGCATGTCGCATCTTTAGTGTCGCAGTCCGCCCGTGCCGTCCCCGGCCGCTCCAGTGTGAGAAAGTGCACCAGCCTGGGGCATCCCAATGAGGTGTGTGGTGCTGCTGCCCGATGCACGCGCTGCGGCGGGCCGCACGAGCCTGGCACCTGCGCGAGCAAGCCCCGCTGAATTAACTGCGGGGGGTGATCTGGTGGTGGTAGTGGTTTTATTAAAAATAATAGTAAAAAGGAAGGAAAAGATTTTTGCTAGCCCCGGCATCTGCCATCGATACTGAAGCACCTGAGCTGGGGGTGATCTCAGTGCATGTTAAATATCCCCGCGTGGTCTAAATTATTCCCCAGCCCTCCACTACTATACCTCTTTCTTCCTTTCTCTTGTCGACCCTCCTATACCCCTCTCTTATGGCGGGGTTCGAGTGTCCGCCGAGATGTGACAGGTACTGCGGCATTTAATTTCTCCAAAAAGCAATTTATACTTAATTATAATTTTTTATATTACAGCATTCTTTCAAATTACTCAAAGACTCGTGAATAATACAAAGAACCCTGTAGACACTTTGTACATAACGAAAGGAACGATCGCGTAGAAACCGAACAGGTTGTCCGTGAGTGAATAGAGTCACGGAAGAGGGAGAGGATACAAAGGCACCCTCACTCACCATACTGGGCAACAGCAGGGGCAGGCTGTGGTCGTTTGTTGTCGGACAGGCCACAACGCACTGGCTGGTGGGTCTATCCTCCAGCAGGTGCGTGTAGAGGACCAGCATGTCCTTAGGATGCGTCCTGCACACATAGTTGCCGGTCTCGCCCTCACCGCCGACAAGTCCCCATGTATTCGGGCCGGCGGTTAGGGGAATGAATGAGGGTTTAGGGTGTACCATTCTTTCCCCGTCATTTTTTATGGGTGCAAATTATTTACTTCTCTCTCTTTCACCGGGGACATCCGCTGCAGCACTTCTTGCTTCACGTAATATTAATAAGAAAAGAAGAGAAGGAGGTGAGAGTGAAAGAATAAAGGAAGGAAGATGTGCTCGTTCGTGTGTCAACGATGATGAGAGACGGTTACTGCGCAATATCTTTTCCTCAACAACCTACTTTCCACGTGTTCCGTCTGGGCCTACTATTAAGAAAGGCAACAATAGAAGCAAAGTTTTGATTGGCTGCAATATAAGAAACGTTCTTCTCAGTTAACTATTATGTCTAACCACTATAGCAAAATGAGTTTTATTCTTCATAATGCCGTTTCCAAAAAAATATTGAGCAATTTTTTTGAATACGACAGCTTCAGCGTCGCAAGTTTGAGCGCTTATCGCAAAAGCATTCTCCAGGATTGAGACGGATGACCGGCTCCAACTGCAGTGAATAGCCGCCTACTGAGAGTGCATTGACTACGTTTTGGAATTTTGAGCTGGTGCTTCTTTTTTTCAATTTACGCTCGTGCACATCGGTGCCCTGCATTGTTTACGTAACTGTCATGAGCAGGGGATTTCTTGGAAAGAGCCACTTGGACCCAGGGCATCAACTAGTCTTTTTTAACTTGTTTCACAACCATTCTCCTTTCACAACCATTCTCCTCTCCCTCTGCATTTAGGACCTTGAATGCGCACATCTGTGTATTCATTCGACTTAAAACCTTAAGGGCAGTCCACCGTCTGAAACCGTTGGTGGAAAAAACCAAGATAATCGAACCAGTTGTGACCTTTTCACTGTGCAAGTTTTCGCTGGCCCATTGAGCAACCCCGACTGCTTCCACTATACATATATATATATATCTATATATATATCAACCTCGCCACAATCATCGACCCCCAGAAAAACTCCTTTACAGCCATGACCTTTCGACCTGGTCACTAGCCTGTGATGAAGCGCTTATGACACTTCGTCGCCTCCACACCACTCCACCAATTCTACGTCACTTCGACCCTCGTTATCCGATGGAACTCCACACCGATGCCAGCGGCGTCGGCACCGGTGCAGTACTTGCTCAGCGCAAGCAAGGCTTTGACCAATACTTTGTCGCTTACGTAAGCCGAACACTCACAAATGCTGAAGCTAACTAGTCTGTCACCGAGGAGTGTTAAGCCATCCTTTGGGCGAACGTCAAATTTAGCCCCTACCTGTATGGGCGCCCTTTTGACGCTGTCACCGATCACCAAGCAGTCTTCCGGTTGGCCTCTTTGACAGATCCCTCTGGTCGACTGGCACGCTATGTTCTGCGACTCCAAGAGTACGACATTCGGGTTATCTATCGTTCTGGCCGCAAACATGCCGATGCTGATGCACTTTCACGTTCCCCTCTACCATCTGAGGCAGTGCCTTGTATACCCGCCCTGCCTTCTGTGACGTTTGAGTCCGCTGATACAGCTTCTGAGCAACGCAAAGACACATGTATCACTTGCCTCTTAGATCTCTTATCTGGCCAATCGCCTCGACCACCTTCCCGTGCTCTCCGTCGTCAGTTCCACCATTTCGCTATCCGAGACAAGCTTTTTTACCGCCGCAACTACCTCCCGGATGATCGCAAGTGGCTTCTCGTCATTCCAACACATCTGCGCTCCTTCGCTTGCTTTTCCTAGCACGATGATCGCATGCCCATGCCGATAATAGCAGTGTGCCCATGCCGGATTCTTGAGTACCTTAAGCCGTGTAAGACAGCTGTACTCATGGCGTGGGATGGCCGGTTATGTCCGCCAGTTCGTTCAGTCCAGCACTGCATGCCAGCGACGAAAACGTCCACCTCGCCGACCAGCCGCTCCTATGCAGCCGTTGCCTTGCCGAGCGCTGCCCTTCGAGCGCGTTGGCATCGACCTCTACGGCCCTCTTCTTAGCACATCAGTCGAGAACCGCTGGAGCATCGTTGCCATCGACCACCTTACACGCTAAGTTGAAACGTCGCCTTTACAATGCGCTACAGCCCACGACACTTCATCTTTCATTCTCCATCGAATCATTCTGCGCCATGGTGCACCCAAAGAGCTGCTCAGTGATAGAAGTACTGCCTTCCTCTCTGAAGTTATAGAAGCTCTCCTTGAGGAATTCAACATGGTTCACTGCATCAGCTCCGCCTACTATCCCCAGACAAATGGCATGGTTGAGCGTTTTAACCGCCCTATCGGCGACATGCTGGCCATTCATGTATGTTTCTTCCGACCATTGTAACTGGGACCGCCTTCTCCCTTTTGTCACATGCGCTTATAACTCCGCTGCTCAAGCCACCACCGGATTCTCCCTAGGTTCTCCTGTTCAGCCGTGAGCCTTCTTGCACAATGGACGCCATTTTACCTTACCGCCTGATGCTTTCGAATTTCCAACTCTTTCTACAGCCGCAGCTTATGCCGCAGAATGCCGAGAGCTTGCCCGGCCTTTCACTTTTCACGCCCAGCTGCAGCAGAAAAGCACCTGTGATCCCCGCGCACTTCCTCCCGCTTACTGTCCTGACTCCTTGGTCTGGCTCTGGGTACCCTCTTCAAGTCCCGGCCTTTCCTGCAAACTTATTAGCAAGTACCAGGGACCCTATTGTATTCTTCAGCAGACATCTCCTGTCAATTACCTCGTCGAACCCCTTACGCCCTCCCCTGATCGTCGTCGCCCAGTCCGTGCCATTGTAAATACGACCCGCCTCAAGCCATCCTACATCCCCACCGTCGTCACATGGGCCTACGCCACCAGGATAGTGCCCTTTCGCCCGGGTGAAATTGTAAGACCGGCCTTCGACTT
The DNA here is from genome assembly GCF_052857255.1 of Amblyomma americanum. Classification (NCBI taxonomy): domain Eukaryota; kingdom Metazoa; phylum Arthropoda; class Arachnida; order Ixodida; family Ixodidae; genus Amblyomma; species Amblyomma americanum. Next base: position 123,790,272 of record NC_135501.1, on the reverse strand, counting down.
TGAAATCTTCAGAGGCTGGCGCTAATTTATTTATTCACATACCCTAAATGCCATTTTGAGGCATTACTAGGGGTGTACAGTAAAAAACAATACTCCACACACAGTTCTACAAGCAACACAAAACCAAAACAACGGGCAAAACCGGAAAAAGAGTACAGAAAATTTGAAGGTAAACATATGGAGAAATCGATCCTTCCTAATCATAATATATTTATAAAAGACACTTTAGTTTTTGCACAAAGGCCTCATGATTTTACGTGAAGACAGTATCGCCCGGTAACTTGTTTCAGTAGTGAGCGGCGAGAAACTATAGTGAATGACTAAAGAGGTGGTTACGTGCAAACATGGGCTCTATTTTGAGAGCATGATGTACGCGCGAAAAGATACGGTGGCCAGGTCTAATATAGTAAGAAGCGAATGAAGATTTTCTGTGATACAATCTGTGCAAGTGTGACATTAGTGCTAGTATTGTCTTTTCGACTGATGTAGCTTTAGCGGCGCTTTGATAGCCGTTATGCTGGAATGACGTGAATAGTTCTCAGTTACAAATCTCGCTGCTTTATTTTGTATTGACTCCAGTTCGTGAATTAATTACAATTGATGCGTATTCGATTTTTGAGCGGAAGAGGTTAGTGCAAGCTATAAGTTTGGTGGCAGGATGAGCTTGAAGCAAGTGACGTCTGATAAAACAAGTGTTTTATATGTCTTTACGGACACTTGCATCGATATGGTTATTCCATGTTAGATGCGACGAGCCGAGTTATTAATAATAATAATAATAATAATAATTTGTTTTGGGGGTAAGGAAATGGCGCAGTGAGGCCAAAGTTCGCCCGTATCCGCAAGCCCCCATCAGCCCCGCGTCGAGCAACCGCAGCCCGACGCTCCCTGCGACCGAACCTTGCCACTCCGCAGCTAAGCCATCGTTTCTCAGCACTCACTTCAACTCTTTTATCTTTGTATTTTTGCTTTCTGTGTTTCTAGTTGCAATCCTTTGTACTGTATTTCCGTCTCATAACATTTTCGTATAGCATGCGCACTGATGTTTCGTTCTTTGTGTTAATTGTGCTGTTAACGTGCTTAATTGGTGCTTATGTTATTTGCGTCACGTCAGAGTATTGCGCTACCTTGTCGGGCTTTTTGTATTATTTGGTTGTTGTTTGCCTAATTAAATTAATTCGCTACGGAACTTGCCTACGCCTCAGGCCTCCGGTCAACGACTAATCAGGCGTGGCCCCTAACGCCGGTCAACAGTCGAATCACAATCTTTTGCACGAAGGGTGGAGAAGTTTGTCACTCCTCCCCCTCCGAACTTACGGAGAGTGCAATCGTGGGAAGGTGTGCGCGATTAATTGTAACTTCGGCGCCAACCAACACCACAGACACCTACGATATCTTGACAAACTGGCGTCCGCGACAGGACTTGCTGACCACGATTGGCCACGACGGCAAGGCATAGCGTTCAAGTAATATCCCACGTACTGTCAGAACTGAGAACAAAGAACCGTTGGTGCAATGGCAGAGTTAGAAAAAATAACCTCTCGGGAAGCAGCTAGGCTTCGAGGTGGTCGCACTCCAGGAATTCCTCAGAGATCAGCGCGCGAAACAGCGCGAGCGCATAAAAGAAGAGCAGCGGCTGCTCGAGGAGGAAGAAAGGGACAAGGCGCGCTCCGCTCGTCGAATGCTCGAACTGAACGCTGAACTACAAGTCCTCCACGCGAGAGGTGAAAGTGGCGGGAGCGCTGGTTCAGATTCCGCTTCGATTCAAGGCGAACCTACATCGCGTTTCACGGCCGTCAGCCCACATGAGCTAATGGCGCCGTTTAACGATAAAACGGACGACTTGGACGCCTACCTGAAGGGTTCGAACGAGTCGCAGAGGCGCAGATGTGGACGCGAGACCAGTGGGCTACTGCCCTTAGCACGTGCCTTGCGGGAGAGCCGTTGAGCGTTTTTGGCCGCATGCCGGAAGTGGATGCGGTAGACTATGACAAGGTCAAGCGAGCTCCTCTGCTTCGTTACCGCTTGACGGTGGAGGGATTTCGACAGAAGTTCCAGACAGAAGCCCCAAAGAGCACGAAACCCCGTCCCAGTTCTTCTCACGATTAGAGAATTACTGGGAAAGGTGGGTACAGCTCTCTTCGTGCGAGCAACCCTACGAGGGTATCAAGAGCCTCCTTTTGAGTGAGCAGTTTCTAGAGAACTGCACGCCGTCGATGGCTACCTTCCTGAAGGAGAAAACGGCGGGCGATCAGTATAAGCTGCTACAAAGGGCAGACAACTATGTCACAGCTAGGAGGTCCACATACTTCGGCCGGCGTGAACTGAAACGTGAGGACCGAGCAGTAGACAATCCTCCGACGCATAAGCAGCTACAAAGGGCAGACAACTATGTCACAGCTAGGAGGTCCACATACTTTGGCCGGCGTGAACTGAAACGTGAGGTCCATCCAGTAGACAAGTCCTCCGACGCATAAGCTGCTACAAAGGGCAGACAACTATGTCACAGCTAGGAGGTCCACATACTTTGGCCGGCGTGAACTGAAACGTGAGGGCCGACCAGTACACAAGTCCTCCGACGCGGGCCGCAAGAGCCACCAGGGAAAACCCCTACCCGCGGCAGTATCATCCACACCACGCTGCTACATGTGCGCGCGACCGGGGCACGTCGCGGCGCATTGCAAGGAGAGCCGGAGAAATCCTGAGCAGGGCAACCGGGCACACCCTGGAGCAAAGTACGTGTCGGCCTGCGTTCAAAACGGCTATCTAGAGCTGTAAAATGGCCAGTTCCTGCCAGTGGTGAACCTCGGCAGGGCCCAAGAGTCCGATGTCCTTCCCGTCGTTGAAGGCCTCATTGCTGGGCAGAGGGTAAAGGTGTTGAAAGACACGGGGTGTAACATTGTTATTGCCAACCGAGACCTTGTAACAAAGTCCAAACTTACTGGCCGACACCGAGCCGTTTCATGGTGGAGCGCTCGGTGAAAACGCTACCCGAGGTGCGAATTCAAGTTGACACACCTTATTATAGGGGAGAGGTGCTGGCCGGATGTATGAAATCGCCACTGTTAGACCTAATTCTCGGGAATATAGACGGCACCAGGCATCCGTCCGAGCCCGACGCGACTTGGAGGGAAATATCCCTGAGTATCGAAGGGGCCAAAGCGGGTACATCGGATCCCGTACAGGGACAGCCAAGTACCACGGACGAGCCCGCACCCGCGGCGGCCGTGCCCACCCGTCAACAGTCCAGGTAGCAATCGTCGGAGACGTTCCGCAAGTTACGAGTACCAACCGCGATGGCAGAAGACACCCCAACGCAGATTACCCAAGACCAACAAGCGGACGAGACCCTTCGGCGATGTTTTCAGATGCAGAGGGAAGAGGGAAAGGTCCGGTGCAAGAGAGGGGGCTCGTACACCTTTCTGCTAAGAGATGGCATGCTCTATCGCCAGTTCTTACCAGAGTCAGGCTCGGGTAGATTACAGCTGGTTGTCCCCTTTCAGCACCGAAACAAGGTTCTCCGCCTCGCGCACTGCGGACTGATGGCAGGTTATTTGGGGCACAAAAAACTTGTTACCGCATTCTGGCTGATTTCTTCTGGCCCGGCGTGCATGGTGACGCTAGTCGGTTTGTGGCGTCGTGCGACAGCTGCCAGAAGACAGCCCCACGGAGATCAGTCAAAAAGGTGCCCCTTGAGTAAATGCTTCTGTTTGACACGCCGTTTCGCCGGGTGGCTATCGATAATATTGGTCCCCTCAAGCCCACAACTCGGAAGGGGAATCGCTACATCATGACGCTAGTCGACTATGCGACCCGGTTCCCAGAGGCCGTCGCCCTGCCCAGCATCGAGACCGAGCGGGTGGCCAAGGCTTTCACAAATTTTCGCCCGATTGGGTGTTCCAGAGGAGATGTTGAGCGACCCAGGGTCGCATTTCACCTCGGAACTCATGGCAGAAGTGGGCCGTCTGCTGTCTCCGCCTGCAGACCACCTCGCCCTACCACCCGATGGCCAACGGCCTCATGGAAAGGCTCAACGGGACGCTCAAGAAGATGCTCCGCCGCATGTGCACAGAAGAGCCCAAGGATTGGGATCGGTTTATCGAGCCGCTTTTGTTCGCCCACAGGGAGGTCTCCCAGGCAATTACTGGGTTCTCCCCGTTAGAGCTTTTGTACGGGCGGAACGTGCAAGGCCCCCTTACTATACTGAAGGAATTGTGGACGGGGGACAAACTTGAAGAGGAGACCAAGACTGCCTACCAGTATGTGATTGGCCTGCGAGAGAGGCCCGAAACGACCTGTCAGATGGCACTTGAGGCTCTAGAAGAGGCAGGTGAGCGATACAAGCGGTATTGCGACCGCGGGTCTAAATCGAGGGCATTACAGGTTGGAGACCGGGAGCTCTTACTGCTCCCCATTGAGCACTATAAGCTCACGACGAAATGGAAGGGCCCCTATGTGGCTAAAGGAAAAAAGGGAGAAGTCGACTGCGTGGAAGATGTTGAGGGCAACCCAAAAACATTCCATGTCAACATGCTGAAGAAATACTTCAGCCGGGTGTGAATAGCCCTGGGGTGAACTAAACGCGTTGCGACGGCCCAGTTTCACCCTTAACAAGAAATTTATTTTTATTGTTATTTTCTGCATTGTTGGTAGTGTTTTCAAATGTTATGCAGCGCAAGATGTTTTCGTTTGGTCGTGTTTCAGTGTTGGACTGTTACGACTGAATGGGCAGTGTCGAACTGTTTTGACTAACTGGGACGTGATTGCGTGAGGTGTGGCAGTGCGTGAGGCTTGTGTCGGCGCGCTATCCTGCGAGCGTTCGTGGAAAACTGGTGATACGACGAGGTGGTGCGCGCTGGTTACAGTGATGTGCGATCTTTCATCTCAGGTGGCTTGTCCGCCAGGAGCATGTGTGCATGCACGAAATCGGTGATTTGTTTGTGAATGTTATTGAGAATATCATTCTTTTCGTGGGGGTTGTGCCACAACGTTCATGCCTGCCCTGTCCAGCTTTGACCTTTGTGTCCCAGAAACATGTCGCGGAGCGGCGTCGACGACTTTTTCCCCCTCCCCCGCGGTTGAACGTCGTTCTCACTATAGCACTAGAGAGGTCACTCAAAACTACCCCCCTCCTAGCATTGTTGCCATACAGGCGGCAAGCGCTTACACGTGTTGGGAACAGCAGAAGCGGATTGAATGTCCCGGCGCTGTTCGCAGCCCCAAATGACACCTCGTGGGATTAAGGCATTGTGCCGAATTCTTTCGAAATTCTTTCATGTGTTCTTTTTTTTCTTTTGGGGAGCTGAATTCCTCTGTGCGTGGCTCCTGAAGAATCTTTTTCTCTGTGTTGTTGTTTTTTCATTCTTTGCATTGCGAAGGGGGCGACGGGAACGCCGCGCGCTGCCAGTTGGTCTGAAGATTTCGGTACGTGCGGTCGTGAGTGAGGTCAGCCAGGGTAGTGGACGGCAAAGAGCCAAGGCGGAGATCTGACACGTAGAGCGCGGTGACGGTGGTCCCGAACACGCAAGGCCCAAGTTCGCCCGTGTCCGCAAGCCCCCATCAGCCCCGCGACCAGCAACCGCAGCCCGACACTCCCTGCCACCGGACCTTGCCACTCCGCAGCTAAGCCATCGTTTGTCACCACTCATTTCAACTCTTTTATCTTTTTATTTTTGCTTTCTGTGTTTCTCGTTGTAATCCTTTGTACTGTATTTCCGTTTCGTAACATTTTTGTGTAGCAATCGCCCTGATGTTTCTTTCTTTGTTTTAATTGTTGTGTTAACGTGTTCAAATGGGGCTTGTGTTCTTTGCGTCACGTCAGTGTATGGCGCTACCTTGTCGGGCATATTGTAATACTTGGTTGTTGTTTGCCTAATTAAATTAATTCGCTATTCGGAACTTGCCTACGCTCAGTAGATCTCAGACAACAGTTGCATGTAGCTGGTTAAGCATATCTACAGTGAACACATTGTTGAGGCAATTTGCTTCAAATTAATGCAAATCCAGGGTTTCCACATGTCAGCAGAAATGTCAACGAAGGTGTTTCATTAGTGAAACTGCTATCAGTAGGGAAATCTGACGTCAGGAAGAGTTGAGGCTTTCCTTAAAGGTATTTAAAACATAACATACGTTCATAATAACATAATCACATTAATAACACAGGATGCAGATCTGCTTATTCCTGCACATCGAGTGAATAAAGAATAAAATATTTTTTCATGTTCCTTCACGGGTGAGCAATGTAATGTGCAGTAGTATCACAACTATGTCGCAATATAAATATCACAACATGCAGATTAGCTTTTACTTGTAAACAGAGAGGGTGGAAAAATAAGGGCTATTTCTTGATGCTGTAGCTGAGAAAATGTGAGGTCAGATATAGCTGAGGCTCTCCTTCAAAGCCGATATGTCTACAGGTACATGTCGCCATTTGTATACAGCAAACTTACAGGCTGGCATATTGACTGTATCATGGCTGATAACATTGACAGCAATAATTATTGTATCACAAATAGAGGCCTTTGTAATGAGGGCAGAAAAGTAATAAATGATGAAATAAATAATGGACTGAAAAATGTATACACCCAAATTGCAGACGTTGCGCTATTAGCGCAAGCATTTTGAAAAATGTCAGTCTTCATTGACCAGCAGGTGATGGCGCCTACCCGCTGCAGCCATGGTTGGTCACACCTATTCCAGGATATCACGCTCCTGGCAGTCCTGCTCCCAGGTTCAACAGTGCACATTCATCGCTGAGGTCTGTTGTCGAGCGCACGATTGGTGTCCTGAACGGGCGGTTCAGGTGTCTACAATGGTACCGCCCAATGCACTACGAACCGGAGACCGCAGCGAAGATTGTTGCAGCTTGTGCAGTGTTGCACAATGCGTGCATATATTCACGACTGCCTCAACTTGACCCCCCTGACAACGGTGACCCTGATGATGACACAGACTTCTGTGATGACAACGGTGCCTTTCCTGCTCCATACCAGCCAGGTAGACATAAGCGTGACCAGCTGCTGCAGACATGTTTGTGCCAGCCCCGCCTGTAGACACATTGTATGTCCAGCCAGCAGCTGCCTCGGCAGCACCAGCCTCCTCGCCTCCACCAGCCACCTCGCCAGCACCAGCCACCCTGCAAGCAAGAATTGGCATTATTGCATACTTTGTTTGATACAGCAACAAGCATGTTGCACTGTTTATTTTTAAGCTTTTGTTTAAAGTGAAAACTTAGTTCCGGCCAGTTCTTTATTATATTCGTGCCGGAGCATGTGCTGTGTTTCATCATACTGCGTTGTGTCTTTGAGCGCAGAACGCTGTCTTCGCAGTATTTCTTCCCTGAGGCAGGAAGCCTCTGCTCACTACTCATTGCATTGTCTTTATCAAGAGGATGTGCCCCTGCAAGGAATTCAACTTCAGTGGTGCTGTACAAACGCAGTCAACGGTGTGCTGTTTCAAGCTGAGTGCTTCTTGTGTAAAGTTATGTGCGGTGTTGCGGTGTTGTGAAAAGCTGCTACTGTGCACAGTGCTCTTTACAGCGCCATGCGCAGCGTTTGGCAAAGTCATGTCATAGTCGACATTGTAGCAGCGTACGTCGTCGCCGTTGCACCTGCCAGCATTGCAGTGTTAAACGAGGTGGGCGTCGCTCGCCATTGGAGCAAACTGTGGCCATGTGTGTGACTTTGTATCACGCCTATCCTACACTCTATGAAATATGGGCTGTATGCTAATGCTATCTTCAGGACTTGTTTGTATGCCGTGCTGTGTAGTGTCAGTATGTATGCAGCATGCCAAGAGAACAGTCTGTGCGTTCACCATCCACCTGCAAAAGAACATAACTTTTTCCCTGTCCTCAGTGCCTCCAGTATGGAGCCTGAGTCGTGTGTGATGTGTTTTGGCTACCATTCATTGGCAACCACTTGAGCATTATGTTACCTCTCTGGCCATCAGCATCGCTGCAGGTCACAAGGTGCGAACAGTACACAAGATGCAAGGTGCCAACGGTATCTCCATGAGAGTGCAATTTCATCCAGTAGAGAAGTGTTTGCGCCAGACAGGAGAGGAAATGTTGGCTGTGCTTTTATCTGTCACGAACTTAGTATAACATCGAACTCTGACTGATGTGCTTCGTATGAGAATCGTAGTTTTTACCATTCTAAATGAGCAACCTTACATCTCATTCCGTTTCCGTATCACTGTAACGGGCAACACACTTTATATCAGAGATGCAACGAGTTCTAGAGAGTTGCCAGCCTGTGCTGCACAGTCGAATGGCATTACAGGTTCAGTATGACCTAAGAAAGACATGTATACACAATTACTTGTTAATTGAAGGAAACGATGTTAAGGGCATAGGTGTTTATGATGAACACACGATGAACACAATGTCGTGAAAATCAGTCATAGGGACCCCCTTATTCCATGTTGCATTTGCCCCCTTTGCGCTGCTTACAAACACTCATTGCTATTTTTGAGTGATTGGAGTGTCTTGACTGCACTTATACAAACCTCACTTACTGTATTGAGGCATTGCTTACATTTTACTTGTATGTTAACGTGAAATTTTTTGCTTCTGTTGGTGAAATGTGCCACCTGTGTATGGCACAGTAGTGTCACCGTTAAGTTTGTGGTTATAACTTAAGGGCACATTTCTCCATTGCCAACACCTCTGCTACACATTGTACTATAGATTGAGTTGCCACCTGACTGGGTTTATCAGCATGCATGATATAGCATCTTAATGTGCCACTGCTCCCTCCTTTTCTTTTTCCGCTCCAGACCATTCATTGTTATCCTTCGAGGTCTGTCTCGTGTCACATATGCCATCTATTATGTTTTAACACCTTAAGGTATGAAATTTCGTTTTTATAGAAAGGAAAGACGCAGTAACTATTCCATTTCTGGGAGGTCACCTCTACAGTGCTGTGGGCGAAGGAATGGAGGAGGAAATGAAAGCAGGAAGAGAGAAAAAGGCACAGTAGCAGAGGCTTCTGTATTAATTGTGAGTGCCTAGGGCTTCTGATCATGCACTGACATTGCATACCTCATGGATTTCTCCGGCATTTTGCCTCCATCGAAACGCGACCGCTGTGACAGGTATTTAACCTGCATCCCAGAACTGAGGAGCCAAACATGCCTCTCCGTATGCCTGCACGGCCTATCATGAATTTTCTCACTACACAGCTCTGACTGCCAAGGTCGTTCTCTGTTTTGTTCCTCTGAACTCACCTTATGGATCGCCACCGTTCTCACAGGGCGCCTGGTTGCGGCCCTGCAGTGTGTTGTTAATTTCACGCAGGGCATGCACCAGCTGCTCGACGGCGTTGACCTGGGCGACCTGCCGGCTTTCAATCTTTTTTTTTGCAAAGACAACATGCGTTCTTTATCACCGTCCTGAGGGAAACACTGAACAAACATAGTCTTTATTACTTTACCCCTGCCAGGTGTACCCTGATGTGTGCCAGGTCTGTCGTCATCTGCCGGAGCTGCTGGTCCTGTATTGTGGCCAGGCGCCCTTGTTTTTCTATTAGGGCGGCGATCGCATTGTAGCTTTGCTGTAAACTGCCTGGGTGGTCTTGTTGGCGAGGTGGAAGCGCATGCCGCCGCCAGATTGAGCCACCTTGGTGGTGCGGTGCAGCTTGTGTTGGTGGCGGTGCAGCTCGCGCACCTGGCTGGTCCTCGTTCTCTGCAGATGTGTAATTTCAGTGTGTTTTCCTGTAGTGAAACCACAAGACACCTCTGCCTTGAAATATGCGTCACATTTCTGTTGCATTGTCTTATGCCTCACTTTACTGCAGGAGCATTTTTGGGTCGAACACCTTTTCCCAATTCAGGTAACAATTGAAATGTGGCGTCATGTATACAACACAATTTGGCTATAAATGCATAAAACTAATGTTATGACTGCAAAAACAGAAGTGTTCTACTGAAAAATACAAGTTTTTTAATGTAAATCAGCATATATATTAGCCAAGTGACAGTGTAATAGTTATGATCACATTTCCTGTAACATTGCTTAAAAGCTATGTCTCACCATGCTTCGAACTGTCACCTGCACCATGCTTAGAAAGCTGTTGTCTACTGAAGTACATGACAAACCTTGTAATGAGCAATATTCATGCTCGGTCATGGCTTGCGGCGCCTGTGGCGCTGGGCTCAGTTCCTGCGAGTGCATAAGATGAGTACTCGCAGTTCAGACATACTTCAGCGGCAACACAAGCATTGGTTTCTGGTTATGCTTTCGACGGTGTGCCATACTATATTTAATTTTGAATAAAAATGATTTTATACATTTACGATTCCAGCTTCATTCTTTTCGAGACATCTTTTGCTGTGGCATATTTTCAGAAGGATGTTACGAATTTGCCATGGTGATAGGGGACCAAACGCTATGTCATTTTGCGCGCGGCCAGCATGCATGCTTGCGCCATTCTGTAATGCGCTTACAGAGTTGCCTTGCGATTTCAGCTTCTGCCTGATAGCAGCCACCGCTTGCTGTGGAAAGGTACTGACATATCATTTTGCAAGCTGGGAAAATTCTTTCATAGTTACTCACCGGTGAAACTGCGGCTGCTGGTGCCGTGCCGAATACGGCCGGGGACCTGCACCCGACGGAGCAGTCTTCGCTAACCATTGCCAAAATGCGGGCATGACTTGGGCTCAGCACTGCCTCCGGGTTCGGCAGCCCCCCGCCTGTAGTGCTGCATGAATAAAAGATCTGGCTCTCATACCTAAAGAGGAAGTGAGGCGGGAGAGTTATAAGCATTCCAAGAGGCCCGACTATTCCTTGACAAAATCTAGGACAAAAAACGAGCAGCCTAATGTGCCCAATATGTAGGTTGTCCTGCTGGATTACACAGAGTAAGGTATTCCAATATGTCCACTTTTGAACTGTGTGTCTCTTAACGGGCCTCGTGATGAAAGTCATGTATTGCAGTACTGGTTGTTTAGAAGCGTGTGACGACGTTCCGTGCGTCTGCGCATGTTGCTCTGGGTAAGCAAAAGTTCACAGCAGTACACTGGCCTTTGCACAGGTGCTCCTAACTTGACAAGCGGGCAAAATTCGCAAGGACCGAAGAGCACTCACGGAATAGTGAAAGTGTAAGCGTGCCATGCCGCACACCGAAAGCAGATTAGCTCACCTGTGCTCGGCACCGACTAGCGAGCCTGCAGTTCGCGCTTGCCTCACCCGCTGCTGCCAGAAGCGCTTCCAGCCTTCCGGCGAGCGCGTTGGCGGCCCCAGCCCGTTCAGCTCGGCCACAGGCGCTGGCGTGTTTCTGCCGGCATCGCCTCGCTGGCCCCGCGGCCCAGACCGGCATGCTGCTCCATAAAAAAGAGCATGGCTTCAAGTTGATCTGCGCTACAACGCGGTGTATAAACACCGCTTTGCTTACTGTTGGCCACGCTCGCGCACAGAGGCTTCATGTTCGTCACTGTCGCTCTGTAGCAGACGAAAGCAGACGACTGCCAAAACAAACACACTGCTCACGAGAGTTCAGTCGCAGACCCCCCCCCCCCTTTCAGTGTAGTAGCAAGTGTACAATAAAAAATTGAGTTGCATTTATTTCATTGCTGTTTGCGTAACGACTCTAGTTTTTGGATGAGCGTCATTTTTTAACACATCACGAAGCTGTCGAAATCATCGGCATTTTTTGTCACCAGAACCATTCACATACAACGGTGCGATGCTGGGGCCATGGAGCGAAATTCGTTTCCAGCGGCCGAGGCGTTGCTTAATGTGCTTTTTCGTTTTTCAACCATGCGCTTTGCAAGGCCCGGTTGCCAAGGGCAAGCATTACTCTGCCAGTGAAAGTGCGCGCTATTTGCTGCATGTGCGTGTTCTCACCGAGGCCGCTGCGCTCTGTGTGCACGCACCGTTTGGTTCTGTTTACAGGTGGTGCGCAGTGAGTGCTATTTAAGACGGCGTCCAAGCAGAATGACTATAATGACGCTCCCGGAACGTCGTTCTTTTTCGCACTTGGCGCAAACTGTAGCAGATGACATCGTTTGTGTTTATCCATTATTTTGCTTATTCTTCGCATTTCGTAACCTCTATCAGTGCTAACGTGTCCTGGCACCACCTTTATGTTTACTTCGCAACTACGTCACAATTTGAACAAAATGGCGAATTGCCGAGAATAGGCCCCCTGATGTGGTGGTGGTAGTGGTTTTGCTAAGAATAATAGTAAAAAGGAAGGAAAAGATTTTTGCTAGCCCCGGCATCTGCCATCGATACTGAAGCACCTGAGCTGGGGCAGCGGAAATAAAGGACAGCAGGCAGAATGGAGAAATGAAATGAAAGAGATGAGGAGACAGGAATAGAGGATAGGGGGAGAAGTAGAATGTACAAACTTTTTTGCACAATAAAAAATGTGTCCAGGTTGTGCGCGTGATTAGTTCATTTTAGAGGAATTAAATCACACACGCGCACAGCACTGTGTTGGTTACAACTGGAGTGGGGCGTCCAGTTATTAATCGTTCAAGGTAGAACTCGCGGAGCGTTCGGTCACTGCGTGTAGCTACCTGACGGAGAACAGCCGGAACTTCAAGCCCGTGTGTTCGACGAATGCACAGAGGCTCACCAAAGTTCGCTCACGAGTGCGCGCACTGCCCTGCGGCCACAATAGCGTGTTGATGGTGTCTGGTAGTTTGCCCTGCGCCATATAGGCCGCGAGCATTACGCTACGAGCATCGGCGAACGCGGAACAGCGAAGGAGCAGGTGTTCTAGTGTTTCCACTGCACCGCATCCGTCACACACATCACTCGTCGCGATTCCGTGACGCAACCGTCGTTCCCCGGGCCACACGCAGCCGATGCGCGCTCGGAGGATCATTGCACGTTGTGACCGTGTAAGTGCGCGACAGCCGGTGACACTGTCGATGCGCTCACCTCCCGCGATGCGTGGGTCGGGGTGCTGCTTTCGGAGATGGTCGTGGATGGCCACACGCACGTCCTCCAGCGCAAGGGGCAGATCGCTGGCAGGTAGTTGGTGTGCAGCGGTCGCGAGGTCGTCAGCTTCTTCGTTGCCGGCGATGCCGCAGTGACCGGGCACCCACTGTGCACGCACGGCACAACCTCTCAGCGCGAGGCGCTCGATGCGCGAGCGAATTTCCCGCACTAGTGGGGTACCGCGGCCGTTAGACTGCAGGCGGCTGAGGGTGGTGCGAGAGTCGCACAGCAGAGCACTCCTGGACGGCGGAGGGCCGAGGTTGAGCAGCAGGTCCAGCCCGAGCCGGATCCCGATCAACTCCGCCCTTGGTGGGGGAGCCCAGGAAGGCTGCGTGTTGCTGGCTGTGCAGTCGCGGGGCGGGGATGGTGGCCGCCGCAGCAAGGGAGCAGCTGTCGCGGGCCACTGAGCCGTCGGTGTACACGAGGAGATGGTCCTGAAGCTCCTCGTGTATGACGGCTCTGGCCAGCTGCTGCACAGCACAGAGGGGTGTGCTCCGCTTTCCCGCAATGCCGACGATCTCTCGCTGTACCT